>NC_057805.1:18642585-18750553 GCF_018294505.1 Triticum aestivum
ATGGGTGGCTTATCATTGTGGGAGCCAGTAAGACATCGCCGGTGCCTGGAAACGGGATAAGGCGAAGACATGCACGCCGGCGGATCTTACCCAGGTTCGGGGCTCTCCGTGGAGATAACACCCCTAGTCCTGCTCTGCGGGGTCTCCGCATGATCACTAGATCAATACAAGCGACTACAAGTGCTCCTTGAGCTGTTTGGCTGGGGGGGGGGGGAAGAAGGGCAAGGCTAGCTCTCCTTTTCTCTCTATGTGGTGTGTGAAACTCTATGAGATCAACCCTTTGCATGGGTGTCCCGGGGGGTTTATATAGGCCTACCCCCCAGGGATACAATGGTAATCCGGCTGGGCGCGGGTCCCCGCCGTCAGTGTCTATGCTCGCCGGCTTCTCCGTCGGCCATTGGGGCCGCCGACTGGTGGGTCCCGCCGGCTGCCGGCCTCTTGGCCGAGAGGCCGGCCCCACCGCTTGGGGGCCTTGTTGGCGGCTGGTTACTGTTGCCCCGCCTCTGATGACGAGGGCTTTGTCGAGGTAAGCGTGGCTACAGTGCCGCCGCCTTGTGGGCTCTCACTGTAGCCTCACCTCGTCTTGTCTCCTTAATGAGGCACATGTTTCGAGGGAGGGAGGTAGCCGGCTACGCCCCTGGCCGACTAGGGGAGGCCAGGCCGCCTTCGAGTGTCTCTCTGGCTAAGGGGGCCCGCCGCCCGCGGGCCGTATTGGCGCCTGTCGTGGGTGACATCGAGGTCAACATGGCTATAGTGCCGCGCCGGACGGGAGATGGCTGGCCCATACGGCGCCCTGTGGCCATGCCTGCTCCGGGATTCGGGGGTAGTGGGCTGTACTGCGGCCACGCCCCATCTTATCACCGTTATGTGGATGCAGTCTTGGTGGGTGTAATCTTGGCCGGCTTCTGGGAGTCGGCTTTTTTCATGGCCGGCTTCCTGGAGTCGGCCATCTCGTAGCTTTCTGGGGGAGGGTTTCTGAGGCCGGGTAGCCTTCTGGTAGTCGGCCCTGGGGATAGCCGGCTGGGGGAAGGCGGCCCTATGGTCTGTATGCTTGAAGGCTCGAATGGCCTGATAATTTTTTTGAAGAGCCAGGGGGAGTCGGTTAGGCTACCCGTGGCCATTTACTCCGACAGTAGTCCCCGAAGCTAGTTGGGCTTTGAGGCTGAGAGGAGGTCGAGAAGCTCGGTCAGCTTCTTATTTTGACGAGCCAGCAGCAGGGAGCCAGCTTCGGTTGAGCGCGCTGTCTTGGCGAAATTTCTGAAGTCGGAAGGCGGGAGTCTGTTGGCGCGTGCGCCGGGCCGCGGGCTGGCCGCTCACCGCCTGCGAACCACGTGGCATCCTCCGGCTGAAAAAAGCCTGCCAACCCACGCGCGCGACAGGACGTCGCCGCAGGCTGGGGGCCCACCACTCCTATGCCTAGGCCCAGGCGCGGATCCTCTGTGGCCCAGAGCTGTCCGCACGTCTTCCAGCGACGGTTTCCGCACGCCGTTGGGGCGCAATAATCGCGGGACGTGGGGGAGTGGGCGTAGTTAATCCCACGTTCCTCCCCACGCCTCGCCTCCTCAGCTTCGCCGCACGAGGCTATAAGTAGGGGGAGGAGGGGAAGCGGCAGACGCTCGCACGCTCCTCTCCTCTCCGCCATCTTCTTCCTCCTGCTCTCCCTCGCAGCAGCGCCTCGCCGCCGCGCCGTCCCACTAATCTTCACTCCGCCCCGCAGCTTTGCCGCCGCAGGGCCGTGCTTTCTCCGCCGCCGCACCCTTCCTCGTTAGCTTCTCGCCACAATGCAGTACAGCGGGGACTGGGACGGCTCCAACGTCCATATGGACCACATCGACTTCCTCCGCAAGACGCGGCGGTTGCCCGGCAAGGACCAGGTGCGGGTCCGTCTCGCGCCGGAGAAGGAGATCACGCCGACGCCGGAGGAAGGCGAGCGGGTAATCTTCCGCTCGCACTTCCTGCGCGGTCTCGGCCTACCGGCGAGCGCTTTCTTCCGCTCCTTCCTCGACTTTTATCAACTCCAGCCACACCACCTCACTCCGAACACGGTGGTGCTGCTGTCCGCCTTCGTCACCCTGTGCGAAGGCTTTCTTGGCATTCTCCCCACCCTCGAGCTCTGGGGGGAGTTCTTCCAAACCAAGCTTGGCACCCGCATGCAGGGCGTGCCGGCTCAGAGCGGCGCCTTCATCGTGATGTGGAGGCCGGAGGCCGACAACCCCTTCCCCGTCATTACGCTGATCCAGTCGGTGAAGCGCTGGCAGAAGTCGTATTTCTAGGTGAGGAACGTCGCCCCGCAAGGCGACTACGTCAACTTGCCGGCTTACGTAGCCGGCTCGCCGGCTGGGAGGCGGCCCCAGTGGTCCTATCGGGCCGTGACGCTGTCGCAGGCTGGAGCCGCGGCCGTCGCCCGACTCCGGGTGATGATCCAGTCGGAGGGCCTGACTGGGTCCGACTTGCTGGCTGCCTTTGTCGCGCGCCGGGTGCTTCCGCTTCAAAGCCGCCCTCACCTGATCTGTTAGATGAGCGGCCAACTCGATCCGAGTCGGATGTGCACCAAGGATATGCCGCACGACGAGGTGGCTCATATGGTGAATTATCTTGCGAACTGCAAGCTCTCCGTAGAGTGGCGGTTTGGCAAGGAGCCATACTCCCGTGCACATCCTCCGCCTACGGTATGCTCTCTTTATCCTTTCTTCTCTTTTTTGTCACCGAGTTTCTCTTGGCTGACTCTGACCAGTCGGCACGTCTTGGCAGAACCCTCTCATTCGACCTGCGGCCGAGTCGGGGGCGGATCGCCGATTTCTTCCCGACCGGGCGGAGCATGACTTGGAGGACCACGACTTGGGGGCGGCCGCCATGGAGGACAACACCGAGGCGGGAGGCGGCGAAGCCGGCGGCAAAGCAGGCGGCTCCGGGCTTGGAGTCAGTTTCGACGACTGGCCAGATGACGACGAGGCGGAAATCGTCCCACGCCGCCAGCCGGCGTCCGGCCATGGCGCGGGTCCCTCCGCCGCGCCGCCTGCTCGGGGCGGCGGGCAGAAGGGCTGGGCCGCGTCGGGCTTGTTCGGCAGTCGGCCGAAGAACCCAAGGGTGGGGCGGCAGCGACCAGGCGGGACGAGGCGGCTGCGAAGGCGGCCCGCTTTCGCAAGGTGGTGAAGCAGCCGCAGACAATGTCAGCGTAAGTGTATATTCTTTTGCATACTCTTTCTTCTTTCCTTGTTGATTTCTGAATCCTTGTTCTTTCTCAAAAATTAGGGCTCCGCTTTCTCTTGAGCGGGTTGCTGCCGCCTCTGTGGTTGGATCACTGGGAGGGTCCGGGAGCACCCGCCGTGTGGACCCCCGCGCCGAGCTTCAGGCGGCGACGAAGCGAAATGCGCGGGAGGAGCGGGAGGTGGAGGTGTTGAGGGCGGCTGCCGCCAAGGCGGCACAGGAGGAGGAGGAGTCGGCGAAGGCGCGTGCCGATGCGGCGGCCAAGGCCCAGGCGGAGGCTGCGGCCGCGGCTATGGCGGAGGGGGCCATGCTTGTCACCCCTCTGCGTGTCGCGGCGCCCGAGGTCCCGGAGCCCCCGTCGGAGGAAGCCGGCGGTGACCTGCCGGGGTTGGAGAGGGAGGACGACGTCGTCGTCCCGGAGAGGGAGGCGGCACCGTCCCCGCCGACTGGGGTGGCCCAAGGCAGCCGGCCTAACGTGCCGCCTGCGCAATCTGCTGAGGGCGAGCCGGCTGCAAGGACGGACCTGGTGGTCCAGTCGCCGTCGCGCCAGCGCGCGGGGAAGGCCACTTCGGACCCGCAGAAGGCCGCGGGCTCCAGCTCGTCGGCCCGGGACGTGGAGGCGGCCAACCCCAGCTCGGGGTGGACGCCGGGTGGAGGGACGGCCGTGGTGAATGTGGCGGTGCAAGAAGTCCGGAACCGGCTTCAGTCCCAGGCCGCCGTGCTGAGGAAATACAATGACGAGTTCCTCACGACGCGGGCGGCCATTCAGGTAAGTCTTCCTGTTTTTGCTTTTTTGATCTTGGTTTCTTCCGTGGGGGCGTGTCAGCGCACCCATTGGGTGTAGTCCCCGAGTTCCGAGTCGGCTGCTGAGCAGGCGGCTTGGAACTTCTTAGCGGGCTTTGTTTGCTGTCTTGTTCTCATTCGCTTCTCTGCCTGACTTGCAGGACTACCACAACCTCCGCGCGGCTGCCTTCAACTCCCAGGCTCGGGAGCTGACCCAGAAGAATGCTGATCTATCTGAGAGCCGGGGTAAGTGCTTCATCTTTTATCTCATGTGGGGGCACGTCAGCGCATACACTGGGTGTAGTCCCCGAGATTCGGGCCGACTGCTGAGCAGTCGGGTCGGATCTTTCTTGACGACTTCTTCCTTATTGCTTATTTCTTTTCTGCCATGCCTGCAGCGGCCAACGCCAAACTGAGGGAGCAGCTGGGTGGGACTCAGGCCGCCCTTCGCGCTAAGGAAGCCGAGTTTGACGCCTTGGCCCAGGAGCGTGACCGCCTGGCCAAGAGGCTAGCCGACCAGGAGGAGAGCCACATGGCGGTCTTGAAGGCGGTGCAGGACAGCGAGGCCGCCCTTCAAGCCGAATATGAGACGGAGGCGGCGAATTGGGCCGAGGCAAGGCAGTCGTTGATCAACGGCTACGGCCAGATTGAAGACTTGGTTGATGGTAGGCCGCCCTCTTCTTCGTCCCTTGCTTGCCGCTTGCCGTTTGGTTCATTTTCTAACTTGGTATTTTTCTCTTCTTTCTCTTTCTTTCTAGCGCAGAGTACTTCCCTGGCTACTCTACTGCCGCCAACCAGGTCGTCGAGGCCCACCGCGAGGCACAAAGGCAGGCTGGCGCTGAGATCGCTCCGAACACTCGCCGGTCGCTGGAGGAACAGCTCTTGGCGATTCAAGCCCGCCTCCAGCCGCCTCACCGCATGCTCCACCGGCTTCAGCGTGTTGGGGCGCAGGTGCTGGCCGCTCTCTGGCCTGGTGAGGTGATTCCCCGCACCCCCAGTCGGACTGCCGACTGGCTGGAGGTGGCGGCCGGCCGCTTCGAGGCCTGGAAGGCTTCTGCGGCTCGGTTCGGCGCCAGGCGGGCGCTGGAGTTCGTCAAGGCCTGGTATCCCGAGCTGAGTTTGGACCAGCTGGCCACCTGGCGGCAGGAGGCCGACACGGAGCTGGAGCCGATGCAGCCGGCTATCATCCAGCGAGCCTCGGCGATCACCGACTACACTGACACCAGCGCCTTCGCTCCTGAGGTGGACGACAACGGCGTTGCCCAGCCGGAGGAGTGGTTCGGGCTGAACCGGACAGATGGCGAGGACTCGGCGGAGGAGATCGACTCCAGTGACGAGGGCGAGGAGGAGGAGGAGGAGGGTGAAGACGCCGCGCTAGATGGTGGAGCGGCCGGTCAGCCTCAGCTTGACCGTGCCTCCAGCAACAAGGCACGTGCGAGCGCACCGCCTGCAGCCGGCGATGATCAAGCCGAGATTCGCCAGCCGGCCACTCCTCCAGCCGGTGCCACCGTCTCCACCGACCAGCCTAGCTCCCTTGCTGCGCCCTTAGTCTAATTTGCTGCCTCTACTTTCCTGTTTTATTGCTCTTGGAACAGTATTTTGTTAAGTTTGCACAGTTCCACCCACTTGGGGTGTATTCGAACTATATTGGCTGCCGGCCTGTTGAAGGCTTTATGTGTAAATATAATTATGCATGCGTTTGGCTTTCCCTTTTTCTTTGCTTGTCGTCCTTCGGCTGTTTCCTTTGCCGCCCTCCCTTGGTTGCCGCCTTCCTAGCCGGACAGCCGCTCTATAGTCTGTGGCTGGAGAAGTGCTTGGCCAGTTGGGAGGGCAAGTACTCTAGCTTTGTTGGATTGCAGTGAAGCGACTGGGAGGCCGGCCAGCCGGCTGTTTTGACAGCCGGTAGGCGTGGTTGGAGGCCGGCTTGTGTTATATACGTTCGTTAGTCCTTAGCCATTTTTCATGTGGGCATCCTTTCTGCCTTTGGCTCTTGCCAGTCGGATAGTCGGTTCTTCGAGCTACGACTTACAACAAGAGAGGGCTCGGGTGCTGGCACACTACTTGTCTGACTTCAGGTAGAACTTTTAATATAACTTAAGGCGGCCAGTCCCCGGGCCGACTAGTCGAACCCGGTGCCAGACAGAAAATCAAATGTACTAATATATTCATGAGTATGACACTCGTCATTCATAGATAAAGGAGGGCAGTCCCCGAGTGCGCCTCGGGGGGCCCGTTGTCTCGTACTTAATACAGAAGGTAGCATGATACATACTGCTTTTAACTGTAAAATCTTCTCAGGAGGTTGGCGTTCCATGGTCGTTCCGACTCCTTGCCGGAATCATCCCTCTTGCACGCTCTTGGCTTCTGTGCGTCGATCAGGTAGTAGGAGTCGTTGCCTAGTGCCTTGCTGACGACGAAAGGGCCTTCCCAAGGGGCCGAGAGCTTGTGCTGGCCAGCTGTTCGCTGGATCAGCCGGAGCACAAGGTCGCCCTCTTGGAAGGATCTTGGCTTGACCTTCCGGTTGTGGTACGGCGCAAACCCTGCTGGTAGATGGCAGACCGGCTGAGTGCTAACAGCCGGCCTTCTTCCAACAGGTCGATGCCGTCTTCTCGTGCTTCTTTGGCCTCCGCCTCCATGTACATGGTGACCCGAGGCGAGTCGAACTCGATGTCAGTTGGGATGACAGCCTCGGCACCATATACAAGGAAGAACGGAGTGAAGCCAGTTGACTTGTTTGGGGTAGTACGCAGACTCCAGAGGACAGCCGGCAGCTCATCGAGCCAGCAGCCGGCCGAACGCTCCAGTGGTACGACCAGTCGGGGCTTGATGCCGGAGAGGATGAGGCCGTTTGCTCGCTCGACCTGGCCGTTTGACTGCGAGTGGGCAACGGACGCTAAGTCCAGTCGGATGCCCTGTGTCGCGCAGAAACGTGCCAGTGCTCCCTTGGCAAAATTTGTGTCGTTGTCGGTGATGA
Organism: Triticum aestivum; assembly: GCF_018294505.1. Lineage (NCBI taxonomy): Eukaryota > Viridiplantae > Streptophyta > Magnoliopsida > Poales > Poaceae > Triticum > Triticum aestivum. Next base: position 18,649,550 of record NC_057805.1, read on the forward strand.
TGCTGTGTGGCACACCATACCGAGTAGTGATGTCTGCGATAAATGTCACGGCAGTCGGCCCGTTCAGCTTCTTGATCGGCTTCGCTTCAATCCACTTGGTAAATTTGTCCACGGCGACAAGCAGATGTGTCATGCCGCCGCGGGCTGTCTTGAATGGGCCCACCATGTCCAGCCCCCAAACGGCAAAGGGCCAGGTGAGTGGGATGGTCTTGAGTGTAGAAGCCGGCAGGTGTTGCTTGGAACTGAAGACTTGGCATCCTTTGCAGCATTTGACTAATTCCTTGGCATCTTCCAAAGCAGTCGGCCAGAAGAAAGCATGGCGGAAAGCTTTGGCCACAAGTGATCTTGAGGCTGCGTGGTGGCCGCATTCGCCTTGGTGGATATCCTTGAGGATTGCTACGCCCTTCTCTGGCTCGACGCGGCGCTGGAAGACTCCAGTGACGCTACGCTTGACAAGTTCTCTGTTTATTATTGCGTATGCTCCGGCTCGGCGTTGCACTAGTCTTGCCGAGATCTCATTAGTCGGCAGCTCTCTGTTGACTAGGAAGTTGAGGATGGGCTGGGCCCATGATGGAGCTGTGACTTCTTCTATTGTTAGTACGGCCACTGTGACCCGGGTGGGTGGGTTAGGTGGTGGGGAGTTGGAGTCGGCCACCGCTTCTTGTGCCGCTGCAGTCCCCGGGCCGACTGCTGCAGTCCCCTGGCCGGGTTCTGAAGTCCCCGAGCCGGGTGCGACTACGGCAGTCCCCGGGCCGCTTGTCGAAGTCCCCGAGCCGCCTGCTGGGTTCCTCCAGTCGGATCCGGCTGCATCAGGGGTGGGCGGTATGAAGATAGAGTCTGATTCTGGAGACGGCTTGATAGACGGTTTGAGGAGGCGCTGGAGAGAGACACCGGTTGGTATAGCCTGTCGGGTGGAGCCGATCTGTGCCAGGGCATCTGCTTGGTCGTTGTCGGCCCGTGGCACGTGAAGGAACTCGCACCCTTCAAAGTATCCACTGATCTGCTGGACGTGGAACCGATAGCTCGCCATGTTTGCATCCTTGGCGTCCCAGTCGCCAGATGACTGCTGGACCACCAAGTCCGAGTCGCTATAACACAGGATCCGGCGTATGCCGAGCTCTTTGGCTAGCCGGAGCCCGTGTATGAACGCCTCGTACTCAGCCACGTTGTTGGAGGCGGCAAAATGGGTTTGCAGCGTGTATCTGAGCTTGTCGCCTTTGGGAGAGGTGAGGACGATGCCGGCTCCCAAGCCGGTGCGCATCTTGGACCCGTCGAAGTGCATCCGCCAATGGGTGGAGTCGGGAGCCAGCGGTAGGTACTGGGTCTCGGCCCAGTCGACAAGGAAGTCAGCCAATGCTTGGGACTTGATGGCGGTGCGGGGCTGGTAGAAGATTGTGTAAGGAGCCAGCGCAATGGCCCACTTAGCCACCCGGCCGGATGCATCCCGGCTGCCTATGATCTCGGCAAGCGGGGCGGTGCATATGACCGTGATGGGATGCTCTTGAAAGTAGGGCTTCAGCTTCTTGGCAGCGAAGTACACTCCATAGCACATCTTCTGGTAGTGCGGATAGTTTTGCTTTGAGGTGGACAGTACTTCGCTTAAATAATATACCGGCCTCTGGACTAACTGGGCTCGGCCTTCTTCTGGGCGCTGGACCACGATGACTGTACTGACCACTCGACTAGTCGCGGCAATGTAGAGGAGCATGGGCTCCTTCTCAGTCGGCGCCGCCAGGATAGGTGGAGTGGTCAGCATCTTCTTCTACTCGTGGAAGGCTTGGTCTGCTTGGTCGTTCCACTCGAAGTGAGTGGATTTCTTCATGAGCCGGTACAGGGGGAGAGCCTTCTCCCCTAGCCGGCTGATAAAGCGGTTTAGGGAGGCCAGGCACCCGGTGAACTTCTGCACGTCTCGCAACTTGGTGGGAATCTCCATTCTCTCAATGGCCTTGATCTTCACAGGGTTGCACTCAATGCCGTGTTCGGAGACCAAAAAGCCTAGAAGCTGGCCTGCTGGTACTCCGAACACACATTTCTCGGGGTTGAACTTGATATGGAACCGGCGCAAGTTGGCAAATATTTCTTTGAGGTCTTCCAGCAGGGTACCGCGCTTCTCTGTCTTCACCACAATATCGTCTACGTAGACGTGGGCATTTCTGCCGAGTTGCTTGAGGAGGCATGTTTGCATGCAACGCTGAAAAGTGGCACCGGCATTCCTCAGGCCGAATGTCATAGTCAGGTAACAGAAAGCTCCGAAGGGTGTGATGAAGGCGGTCTTCAGGCGGTCAGCTGGGTCCAACTTGATCTGGTGGTATCCTGAGTAGGCATCCAAGAAACTCAACAGCTCGCATCCGGCTGTGGAGTCTATCACTTGATCAATCCGTGGTAGGGCAAACGGATCTTTGGGGCAGGCTATGTTGAGGCTAGTGTAGTCTATACACATACGCCATTTGTTGTTCTTCTTCAACACCAAGACTGGGTTGGCAAGCCACTCTGGGAAAAACACTTCCATAATGAAGCCGGCGGCCAGGAGTCGGGCTATCTCTTCTCCTACGATTCTTCTCTTCTCCTCCGACAGTCGGCGGAGAGGCTGCTTGACTGGTTTCGCGTCCGCTCGGACGTGTAACTTGTGCTCGGCGAAATCCTTCGGAACACCCGGCATGTCCTTTGGGGACCATGCAAAGATGTCTCGATTCTCACGGAGGAAGTCGACGAGCTCGCCTCCCTATTTACTGTCCAGGTTTGCGCCAATGACAGCAAACCTCTCCGGGTTCTCCGGGTCTAGAGGTATCTTCTTCGTCTCCTTGGCCAGCCGGAAGGAACCCTGCGCATCATGTTCCTTGGGGTTGGGGGACAGGGCCGGCTGCTTGCCGGCCATGGCCACAACTCGCTCCAGCATCTTCTTCTCTTCTGCAACCACGAAGGACTCAGCCAGTCGGCTGCTGGCTGCAGCGCACTCGATGGACTTCTTGTAGTCGCCGGCTACAGTGATGATCCCCTTCGAGCTCGGCATCTTCATCTTGAGGTAGGTGTAGTGGGGCACATCCATGAACTTGGCCAGGGCAGGTCGGCCAAGCAAGGCGTGGTAAGGGCTCTCTAGGTCCACTACCTCAAACCAGATCGCCTCTCGGCGAAAGTGATCCTTGTCTCCGAAGAGAACATCCATCTTGATCTTGTCGATTGGGGAACAGGACAGGCCGGGTACGATGCCATGGAACATGGTCCGGCATGGCATGAGCTGCTTTGCCTTGAGGTTCAACTTCTCCATGGTGTCGCGGTACAGTATGTTGATACTACTTCCGCCATCAATCAGCACACGGGAGAATCGGGCAGCTCGCCTCTCTGTCGCGAGGGTGACGTCTAACACCAATGCGTAGGAGCCAGGAGACGGCATCACCTCTGGGTGATAGGCCCGGCTCCAGCTGATAGGCCTTTCGAACCAATGCATGAACTCGGGGTTGCTGGAGGCGACCGCGTTGACCTCTTGGTGCTGTCGGCGCCGGCTACGCTTGTCTTCAACCTGGCTCGTGAAGACGACTTAGGCGGCGTGCTCATCTGGGAACTCATCCTGAATGGCTCCGACTGATGGTCGAGTAGCCGGTTGCTGGGGGCTGGAGGCGGCGGGCCGGGAGGCGAAGGCGGCACCAGCCCCTCGCCCTTGGAGATCCGTGTGAGCCAGTGGCACTTCCGGGTCGTGTGGTTGGACGGCTTCACGCCGCTATGAAACTTGCAGGGGCATCGAGAGTCTGCTCGTAGGAGAAGGTCGGCTGCCAAGCCGGCCTGCCGCCCTTTTTCTTGGGAGCGGGCCGCTCTTCGGGCTGCTCGTCTTCGATAGTGGCCACCTGCCGACTGGTGGAAGGCAGCATAGGGGCCTTGCGCTTGTGGTCGTTCTGGTAGGGGCGTCGGTTGGAGTCACCAGCCGGCGTCTTGGGAGCCGGAGCGAGCACCTTCCCAGAGGCGTCCACCCGGAGTTCGGTCTTCATCGAGGAGTCGGCCGTGGCGTACTTGTCTGCTATGACCAGCAGCTCGTCGAGGGTAGCCGGCTCGTCGCAGAGGAGTCGGTGCTTGAGGAGGGTGCCCTCTTGGCACCCGGCGGTGAAGTCTTCGATGGCTTGAACCTCGTGCACCCCCTCGCAGGAGTTGCGGAGCTCGGCCCACCGCGTGAGGTAGTCCCGAGTCGATTCGCTGGGCCCTTGGACGCACAAGGAGAGCCGGCAGGGCTTTGGAGGCCGCTTGTACGTGCTGGTGAAGTTGCGGACGAAGACTTCCGTGAAGTCCAGCCAGCTGTTGACGCTGTAGGGCTTGAGGCTGTTTAGCCAGGTGCGTGCCGTGCCTTGAAGCATGAGAGGGACGTACTTCACGGCTACACGCCTGTTGCTGTTCGCTATGTTGACAGCGGTAGAGTAGTCGATGAGCCAATCTTCCGGCTTCACGGAGCCGTTGTACTTGGGCGTGTCTCTGGGGAGCGAGAACCCCTTGGGGAAGGGCTCGTCGCGGATGCGGGGGCCAAAGCAAGGCGGGCCGGCATCGTCTTCTTCTTCTAGCGCCAGGGATCGTGCTAGGCGGTCGATCCGGTGGCGGGCGTCGTTCTCGCCGACTCCTTTGCGGTGGCCTAGTCGGCCACCGAGAGTCGGATGCGTGACAGGTGGCGGGGTGGGATATCTCTCCCCACGAGGCAGAGGAGGAGGCGGATTGCCTTGGCGCTCCACCGCTCGAGGGCGGCCTTCTGCGTCGCGCTCGATGGTGATTCGAGTCCGGCTGCGGCTAGCAGCCGGCTCCTTGTCTTTCCTTGCGCGGGCGCCGCTCGCAGTCGCGACCGGGATGTTGCGGCGTGTTCTCGGCGTGGGGCAGGGCTCTCAGCGCGGGCGCCGGCTTCATGCCGCTCTGTGGCCGCGTCGATCAGCTGCTGGATGCGCCTTGTCATGTAGGGGAGCTCATCAGCCCCCAGCCCGTTCAGCTCTTCTGCGGCCGCCTGAGCGGCTCGCAGATTCTCGAGCGGTGTGGCGTAGACTGGGCGATCTGCCCCCAGCATGCTGGCGATGGCCGCGCCGCGTTTCTTGACGAGGCCGGCTCGGCTCGGCCCGCCATGAGGCGGCGTACCAAAGGCGGCGCGGTCGACTTCGCGCTGGTGAGCCTCAGTGAGGCGTCTCATGGAGGCTATCTTCTGGCCCTCTGCGATGAGGGCGAGGCGGCGTGCCTCCAGAGTCTCGGCGTCGGCGTCGGCCGGGATGGGGACAGACAAGTCATGCATCGCCGCTTGTAGGGTGTCGTGGGCGTTCTCGCCCGAGTCGGCGCCGTGGCTGATGACCAGCACCTCGGTGACAGCGCTGCTGCCACTGTCGGCTCGAGGGAGAGGGTCGTCGAGGACTACCACGCCGGAGGGGTAGGCGTCGAGCGATGCCGTGTCGGAGTCGACAAGCATCGGGTCGGTGGAGCCGACCGACTCCAAGTCCACAGCAAGCTCGCTGGAGACGTGAAGCTGGTCGAGGAGGCTGACGAGGCGACTTTTGGGGTAGTTGGTGCCCGCGTCGGACGCGGGCTCGTCAGAGATGCGAGTCTCGCCAAGAAGGTCGGCGAGGCAGCTCGCTGCGCAGGCGTCGTCGACGCCTTGCAGCGCGTCAAGGCAAGCGCCATCGGGCATAGCAGGCTGGGTACGCTCGCGGGGGAGGAAAAGGGTTCCCGTCCAGAACAGGTCTCCGGACGACGGTGCACCTGGCCCCACGGTGGGCGCCAAATGTCGGGTGGTAGGTGCGACATATGCCAACGGGTGGCTTATCATTGCGGGAGCCAGCAAGACATCGCCGGTGCCTGGAAACAGGATAAGGCGAAGACATGCACGCCGGCGGATCTTACCCAGGTTCGGGGCTCTCCGTGGAGATAACACCCCTAGTCCTGCTCTGCGGGGTCTCTGCATGATCACTAGATCAATACAAGCGGCTACAAGTGCTCCTTGAGCTGTTTGGCTTGGGGGGGGGGGGAAGAAGGGCAAGGCTAGCTCTCCTTTTCTCTCTATGTGGTGTGTGAAACTCTATGAGATCAACCCTTTGCATGGGTGTCCCGGGGGGTTTATATAGGCCTACCCCCCAGGGGTACAATGGTAATCCGGCTGGGCGCGGGTCCCCGCCGTCAGTGTCTATGCTCGCCGGCTTCTCCGCCGGCCATTGGGGCCCGCCGACTAGTGGGTCCCGCCGGCTGCCGGCCTCTTGGCCGAGAGGCCGGCCCCACCGCTTGGGGGCCTTGTCGGCGGCTGGTTACTGTTGCCCCGCCTCTGATGACGAGGGCTTTGTCGAGGTAAGCGTGGCTACAGTGCCGCCGCCTTGCGGGCTCTCACTGTAGCCTCACCTCGTCTTGTCTCCTTAATGAGGCACATGTTTTGAGGGAGGGAGGTAGCCGACTATTGGGAGCCGGCTACGCCCCAGGCCAACTAGGGGAGGCCAGACCGCCTTCGAGTGTCTCTCTGGCTAAGGGGGCCCGCTGCCCGCGGGCCGTATTGGCACCTGTCGTGGGTGACATCGAGGTCAACATGGCTACAGTGCCGCGCCGGACGGGAGATGGCTGGCCCGTACGGCGCCCTGTGGCCATGCCTGCTCCGGGATTCGGTGGTAGTGGGCTGTACTGCGGCCACGCCCCGTCTTATCACCGTTATGTGGATGCAGTCTTGGTGGGTGTAATCTTGGATGGCTTCTGGGAGTCGGCTTTCTTCATGGCTGGCTTCTGGGAGTCGGTCCTCTTGGGGCCGGCTTCCTGGAGTCGGCCATCTCGTAGCTTTCTGGGGGAGGGTATCTGAGGCCGGGTCGCCTTCTGGTAGTCGGCCCTGGGGATAGCCGGCTGGGGGAAGGCGGCCCTGTGCTCTGTATGCTTGAAGGCTCGAATGGCCTGATAATTTTTTCGAAGAGCCAGGGGAGTCGGTTAGGCTACCCGTGGCCATTTACTCTGACAACTACATCTCAACCCTTCGAGCTGCTTCACATGGACTTATTTGGCCCTACCTACTACTCTACTCGTACTACCACTGCTTGTCTCTATGGCTTCATCATTGTTGATGATTGTTCAAGATATACATGGGTGCGTATAATTCTCTACAAGAATGAAGTGCAGGATGTCTTTAGACGATTTGCCAACCGTGCCATGACGAACTATGGCATGAAGATCAAGCACATTAGAAGTGACAACGGCACAGAGTTCAAGAACACAGGCCTCGACACTTACCTTGATACATTGGGCATCACTCATGAGTTCTCGGCTCCATACACACCTCAGCAGAATGTCATCATGGAGTGCAAGAACAGGACACTCATTGAGATGGCTCGGACGATGCTTGATGAGTACAAGACTCCAAGGAAGTTCTGGCCTGAAGCCATTGATACTGCATGCCACATCATCAACCGTGTTTATCTTCACAAGCTTCTAAAGAAGACACCCTATGAGCTCTTAACTGGTAAGAAGCCAAACATCAGTTACTTCATAGTATTTGGTGCTAGGTGCTGGATCAAGGATCCACATCACACTTCAAAATTTGCACCGAAAGCACATGAAGGTTTTATGCTTGGTTACGGAAAGGATTCGCACTCCTACAGAGTCTTCAACCTCTTTCACTATAAAGTGGTTGAAACTGTGGATGTGTGGTTCGATGAGACTAATAGCTCGCAAAGAGAGCACTTGACAAATGTGCTAGATGAAGTCGCTCCTAGTGAATCGATTAAGCTTATGGGAACTGGAGAAATCATACCTTCAGAGGCACAGGCTGAAGAAGAACTTATCATTTCTACGCCAAACCAACCTGAAGACACTGCTCAGCCTGAAGCCAATGCTGAAGAAGAAGACAATGGTCAACAAGAGCAAAATCCTCGTCCAATTCATCCTCGTGTTGCAAATGAAGTACATATTGAGAAGATAATTGATAGCATCAATGCACCTGGTCCACTCACTCATTCAAGAGCAACTCAGCTAGCAAATTTCTGTGGGCACTTTGCATTTGTCTCTATATCTGAACCTAAGAAAGTTGCTGAAGCCTTCATGGAACCTGAATGGATTCAAGCTATGCAAGAAGAGCTTCAACAATTCGAGCTGAACAATGTGTGGGAATTAGTCAAGCGTCCTGACCCTCGCAAGCACAATATCATTGGCACCAAATGGATCTATCGCAACAAACAAGACGAGCAAGGTCAAGTTGTCAGAAACAAGGCTCGTCTCGTTGCTCAAGGATACACTCAAGTTGAAGGGATTGACTTCGATGAAACATTTGCTCCCGTGGCTAGGATTGAAGCAATTCGCATACTGCTAGCCTATGCCAACCATCACAACATCCCTCTGTATCAAATGGATGTGAAGAGTGCCTTTCTCAACGGCAAGATTGAAGAAGAAGTGTATGTTGCACAACCACCTGACTTTGAAGATCCAAAACATCCTGATATGGTATACAAGCTCAACAAGGCACTGTATGGGCTCAAACAAGCGCCTCGTGCTTGGTATGACACACTCAAAGACTTCCTAAAGAGCAAAGGCTTCAAACCTGGTTCCCTGGATCCCACTCTCTTCACGAAGACATACGATGGTGAACTGTTTGTGTGCCAGATCTATGTGGATGACATTATCTTCGGCTGCACTGACAAAAGATACAGTGATGAGTTTGGGCACATGATGCAAGAGCAATATCAGATGTCCATGATGGGTGAGCTGAAGTTCTTCCTTGGTCTTCAAATTCGTCAGCAGAGCAACGACATCTTCATATCCCAAGAGAAGTACCGCAAAGACTGCCTGAAGAAGTTTGGAATGCAAGACTGCAAAGGTTACTCAACGCCAATGCCAACCAAAAGTCATCTGGGCCCCGACGACAATGGTAAAGAGTTCGATCAAAAGGTATATCACTCCATGATTGGTTCTTTACTTTATTTATGTGCATCTAGGCCAGATATCATGCTTAGCGTCTGCATGTGTGCCCGATTCCAAGCGGCACCAAAGGAATCACATCACTTAGCTGTGAAGCGAATTCTTCGATATTTGGCTTACACCCCAACACTAGGATTATGGTATCCAAAGGGCTCAGAGTTTGTTCTAGTTGGATTCTCAGATGCTGATATGGTGGTGACAAGGTTGATCACAAGTCCACATCAGGCACATGTCACTTTCTTGGACGATCTCTTGTCTGTTGATCTTCAAAGAAGCAGCACTGTGTCTCTCTCCACTGCTGAATCTGAATACATTGCTGCTGGATCTTGCTACGCTCAGCTTCTATGGATGAAGCAAACTCTCAAGGACTATGGCATCCACCTAAAGCAAGTGCCACTTTACTGCGACAATCAAAACGCCATCAAGATTGCCAACAACCCAGTTCAACACTCGAAGATAAAGCACATTGAAATTCGTCATCACTTTCTCAGAGATCATGTCATGAAGGAAGATATTGATACCACTCACGTCAACACTGAAGAGCAATTGCCAGATATCTTCACAAAGCCCTTGGATGAGAAAAGGTTTTGCAAGTTGCAGTGTGAGCTAAATATATTCGAATCCTCGAATGTCCTGTGATTGGACACACATCCTAACGCTTATGCATGTTGATGACTTAGATGTGCAACACATGAAGTAAAGTATATCTTCAATCAATGAAGACATACACTCTAAGTGTGAATACATTAATGTGGAATTCGACTTCGGAGCGCCACGATAATTGTGCGCCGTGTCTGGGTCTAATACTTCCTATACGGTGGGTAACGCCACCACCAAACTTTTGTTTGAAGTGTTCCGTTTGGCGTCACATTTGCAAAGTCTCCGCATTTGGTTTGTCTTCAACATTGATCCGACTTCATGTTTATCTTCACAATGTTGATTTGGTCTTATTCTGGTATATACATATATTTGTGTTCTGTCCTCTACAGCATTCACTTATGGCTCTATCTTCATGTTTGAATCTTTTGATCTAAGTGAATGTGATCGGACCCTAACCCCTTTTCTATGCTTCTACCTCAGATTCTATCTATCTAAATCATATGCATTCTATTGAAACGGTCGAATGTGTTCTCTGCGTCCTTGTCAGCAGAAGATACAGAGACAAAAGTTGAATATGTTGTAATGCTATATCCTTATTGCCTGAAACCCGGAGAAGCCGGAACGACCACCCGACAGTCCAGGCATGCGTGGGAACATGGAACAACTTCCAATGTGTTGCATGCATGTCATGTGTCCTTCAGATGTGAACCGCCAGGGGCACCTACGTAATTATGCTGCGTAGTCCCTTTCCTTATATATACACAACTCACCGCGGTCATAATCTCTTCTTCCACCTCGCCACCTCGCACAAACCCTAGCGCCTCCGCTTGCTCGCATCGACGCCGGAGACGAAGCGCTTAGCTGCCGCGACTTCTTCGACGCCGTCCTCACGCCGGACGTGGACCTCGTCCTCTCCGCCGCCGCTGTAGGTGTCTTCCGCCGCCAAGTTAGGGCGCGGGACTGCTTGGCCTCCCTCTCAACTTTGTCTAGTAGTTCTTCGTGCGGTAATTAAAACTTACTTTTTACTGCCTTTTTGATTCATTAGATCCATCCACTTCAACCAAAACTGGTTTCTCAACTTCCAAAACTGGATCTATCTTCTTCTGCATCTCATATCTTGCAAAGTATATTCACTTATGCTCCACAACTAGTAAGATTCCTCACCTATACTTATTCTTGGATTCGTACAAATCTGGAACCAAATCTCACCAAATAAGTGAATGTCTTTGCGCTATGAGGTCAATGTCTTCAAACTGATTTATCTTCAAAATCTTCTGAGAGTGCATATGACCTATTCCCCTTCCCACGCACCTCTAATGCTATCACAGGTACATGTCCGTGGCAGAATCCCTTGGATCTCATAGTCTGCATTCATTTACAGAATTCTGACAGCGACACATCAATTCTCCTGAAGCCAGTTCCTGTCTGACCAGCAAAAGGAAGCCATTCACTGTATTGAAGCCTTTCAGTCTGAATATTATGGCAACTGAAAAATCCGCAAGGAAAGGCGGCAGGCAGCGCCGTGGAGATACATCCAAGGATTTACCTCCTGATCTGTAGGAACTGTACAAGACAGATCCTGAAGAGAACTATGGTCAGCACAAGACTCGAATCCAATGGATTCAAAGATATTGGGCGGAACAATGGTTCCTATACAGATATGTGACTGCTGAATATGCTGAAAAGAACGCCATCAAGCGACCATGGGGAGATATTCTATACAAAAATCTTCAGGCCAAGTCCATGTCTGAAGCCATTGCTCAAGGCTTCTATCCTTGCATGGTCCGAGGACCATAGCCAGCGAATGCCGACCCATCATCACTGTTATGGTGTCGCGACGACAATCTTTTCAAGCGCAACTACCAGTTTGCCAAAGATTCTGCTGTGAAGAACAAGAAAAATCTTGGATGCAACTTCAACCCAGGTCCGTCTGCTCCAAGGGCTGATGGCACATGCGATGCCAACCCCAATGTCATCGGCCCCTTTGACAACTTTGATGGTCTCCTCTCCTACATCGCTGCTCAGAGGGCCACATTGGAGCAATCAGCTAATGACGCAGATTCTGATGAAGCGCCAGCTCCACCTAAGCCGCAGAAGCAGAAGAAATCAAAGGCTTCAAATCCCTCTGCCGCACCAAAAGCTTCGCGTGCGAAGCCATTGGCAACTGCACCTCCTGAACCGAGTGTGCATTTAGAAGATCTCTCTCGTGTCACCAAGAAGAAGGAGAAGCCCATGAAGATTTCTAGGCATGAACTTACTCCAGCTACCGTTCTTCGGAACAAAAATGAAGCAATTGATCTGTCAAGCGACAAAGATCTTGGTGATGATGCCCTTGAGCTAATAATCAAGAGCAAGAAAGAGGCGGAGATCTTCAACAGTCTGCCCCTCTTTGATGTGGATATTCTGAACAACTTCATCGATGAGTGGTTTGACAACCCGAGCCTCAGCATTGATGATCTTCAGCTGCCTGTTGATATCAGCGTCACCTTCCATGGAGCCATTGCTAATGAGCTAGCTCTGGCTCAGAAGATTGTCGAGCTAAAGAACAAAATTGATCATGAAAAGGCTCAATTCAAGAAGAACATGGCCAAAGTCAGCGTGGCAGATGTTCAAAGCTTCAAGAAAATGCTGCATGAGCTCAAAGAGCTGTTTCACAAGAAGCGTGAAGAAGCAAGAGGTTCAAGAGAGCGAATGAAATACTTCACAGAAAAATGTGTTCAAGCACACAATGAGGCAGAAAAGCGCAAGGCTCTTGGGCGTCCAGGCATTGACCCCAAGATGGCTGCCAAACAAAAGAAGAAGCCTGTTGTGGCCCAAGCTGAAGCATCAAGGTAGGAAGCACCTCGCATTGTCTTCCCTGCCAGCATGACAGGCTCGAAGCCTAAGGTCCCCTCAGCAGCTTCAGAGCTGAAGAAGACAAGGGCAGCTGAGGCCGAAGCCAAGAAGCGCAAGCACAAGAATGCCTCTGATGGTGCTCCATCAACAAAGAAGCCAAAGACAAAGTCTTCGCGGAAAGAGCGTGCTGCTGCCACAGAGCCACTTGTTGTCGAACCCATCTCAGTTGCTCGTCCTGCCTCCGCCAACCAAGAGCATCAACTTGTAGTTCACGAGCCTTCTTCCACAGAGGCTCGTGAAGATGAAGAAATTCCAGCTGTCGACCCCATCACAGCTGAAGACATTGGTCATGGCGACAATGTAGAAGATGATGAAGTCCTTCCTCAGATCGAGCACCAACTGGTATCAACGCCTGTTCTTACGAATAGCGAACTCATCAGCATCGATCGTCCCTTGACGCCAATTGCTCAGGATGCATCGTGGGCTAATCACCCTCAACAAGACACACCAAGTCAAGATGACACACCCAGTACTCCACCACCTCAAGTCACCACTCCGGTGCTTGACGATGACAACTAAATGGTGCAGACCATTCCCTCACCACAGAAGTCACCAGCTTTCCGCAGGCTTCGCAAAGGCCCTAGGCCACAGGTTGCCATGTCGAGCATTCCGGAAGGGGAAGCGCCTCAAAACTCAATGGCACGTCAAGTGTTTCCTGACGCCACCCCTACCATGAATGTCTCTGAGTCCGAAGCCAAAGCTGATGAAGACATTCCGGCTGCATCAGCCGATGACAATCAAGAACCAAGAGAAGAAGAAAGAGTTGCCACACCCCCTGTTACTCAAGAAGTTGTTCTCGAGGAGAACGTGTCTATGCCTAACCCTCCTGCCACTGAAACGGAGGTTGAAAACATTGAGGCGGCCACAAACAACTCTGCTGAAGCCAATGACGTTGTCATGGCTGAAGACACTGTGGCGCCTGAAGCTAATGTTGCGCCTGAAGCTAGTGTGCAACCTGAAGCCACAGTCAAATGCCGAAGCTGCTGTTCCACCCCCAAGGCCTCACACTATTGAGCAGGCATATGATCGCGGCCAACTTGTCACTGTCCGATGGCCTATTCTGGTTCCTCCCACTGCTCCCGGACCACAATTTGAATACCATGTGGAGCAAAGGCCTCAGGTCCAGAAGCCAAAGCCCAGACTGCCAAGATTTCCCGGTGCTGCAACATCGCCAGGATCGTTCAATGTAAACAGCTTCAGGGCACACAACACATTCTTTGACAGTGCAAAGAACCCGTACTCGAAGCCAAAGATCTCATCTGATCGCTTCTGGAGCTATCAGCAGCGCAGTTTTTACTCATGTATCTTATACAATCAAGGGCGAATCTTTCCTCACATGCGTCTGGATTGTGAAGCCATTGCTGGTCTGCCCTGCTTGGAAGAAGCTCTAGACTGTTTCAGAGATGCTGGCCTTCTGCAGTTCATAACTGACAAAGAGCATTGGAATGAGGAGCTTCTACTGCAATTATATGCCACTCTTCACATTCGTGGCTACAACAGGGATCCAAAGACTTGGGTCCTTGAGTGGATGACAGGTGATGTGCACCATGAAGCCAAAGCTCAAGATATCATTGAGCTTACTTCCCTGCCCACTCCAGGTGATCTCTATGAACCTGGTTGTCAGCTACACATGAATGCATTGGAGAGCATATTTCAGAAGCCTGAGCCCAACATGAGTCAGATGCTCAGCATGATGAAGCCACTGCCACAAGATGCTGAATATCCTAAGGAATTCTTTGTCGAAGACCTCGAGTATCTGCCCCGTACCATTTATCACATTGTAAGGCAAACTCTATGGCCCGTCAAAGGACATTCTCCTGCAGCCAAGCTTGAAGGCACGATGAAAACATTGGTGTTTTATATTCTTAATGGCATCAGCTTCAATGCTCAAGATTTCTTCATCAGGCAACTTGCATCATCTGGAGTTGATCTATTTGGCTTGAAGTTTTACGCTCCATGGGTGATGCGCTTAATCAAGCTTCACTCTTCTGTCAACTATCAGCCCTCAGCGCACAACCATCTTATTTTCTTGGTTGAGGTTGATATGTCTGTCGAAGCCATCTACCCTGAGCCTGCCAAGGAACCAGTTTATCTTCATAACATTGATCATCAGAGCTTCACGCAACCAATTGAAGGGGTTCATGTTCCAAATGCTGCCACTCCTGCTTACCCTCTGGCTGGAAATACACGTGCACCTCATCGTGCAAACACTGAAGCCATTGAAAGCACAATTGCTCAAAGGCCTCAGAAGCGATCTCGTGTACTCAATGACCGAGAGCTTCCTGTGGCCTTACATCAGAAACAGGATAGGAACCATGACTGGCTAAAGCGTCAGATGCAGAGCCTCTTGGTGGATGTTAATCGCATTCGCAATCTTGCCACCAAGAACGCATTCGTATCACATGAAGCATGTTGGAGGTCTTGGAAGAGTCTGACTTTGCTAAGCTCCGAAGACGATCTTCGCAAAGATGGCTTCACAGAGCGCTACAAATTTGATTCCGCGCCTCCCCGAAATGCCGTCTTGCGTCGTACTCCTTCCTTAGGAGACTCGGAGTATTCATCTTCAGCTGCAACTGTTGTTGTGAGAGTCATCAATGAAGAAGACGATGCCACTTCACCAACCATGACTTCGCCGCGTCTCGACACTGCACCAGGCCCCTCTGCACCACCGGACTCCAACGTCGACCCTGCACCTTCATCTACTCCTGATGGGAATGAGTAGATGCTCTATGTCTTCAAACCTTTTTGGTCCTTGCTGACAAAAGGGGGAGAAGCATATGAGTTGATAGTCTTCATGCGGGTCCATATGGGTGGTAGCTATATTTTGCTAAGTGTTTACAACTCTCGTTTTGGATACATTTGGTTCTTTGGGTTGTAACACTTAAACTCGAAGGTCGTCTGCTTCGTTTTCTGCTACTCTGTGATGCAATGATAAATTCCGCATAAAGTCATTCCGCAGACGTCCATTTTTCATTATGCATGTCATTATCTTTGTTATATTTCTTTATGCATGATGAATTGTCTTCATAAGCTGAAGAGGATCTCCACAAGTAAAACCTGCCATGTGCATTTTCATTCAAGAGCAAGATACTTATATGCACATCTTCAAGGGGGGCCTTTTGCTACTTATGAAGACAATGCCCTAAATCCTTACAATTTCACATACTTTTATCCCTGTTGAAAACTTCAACCAGTTTGTCATCAATCACCAAAAAGGGGGAGATTGTAAGTGCATCTAGTGCCACCCCTAGTTGGTTTTGGAGTATTGACGACAAACTTGGTTGGGGGACTAATGTGTTTGTGAGAATTGCAGGATAACACAGGTAGTAGTCCCTCATTGTTTCGGTTTACCTACCGGAGATGACCCCTAAAATTGTGTGAAGACATTGAAGACAATGGTGGTATGTGAAGATATTCACAACGAAGATTATGACTCGAGAAGACATTCACGTGAAGACTATGGAGTGCAAAGACATAGTTGTTTCGTAGTTTCCTTTTCTTCTTTGTTGAGTCATAGGAACCACCGCACTGTTAAGTGGGGTCCAAGTGAACAAAGTCAGAGTGACTGAAGTGATGCTCAACCAAATCCTATGTCTTCAAGCGAAGACAATGAGAGCAAATCTTATCCAGAGCTGGATGAGTCAGCTTTACTTGTAGCCCAAGTCAAGCTGCCGCGTGTGTTTGAAATCTGACCGTTGGACACATGTCAGTTCCTTAGTGACCCAGGGTCATTTCAGACAAATCAGGTCGGGTTGCCTCCTGGCTATAAATAGCCCACCCCATACACCATAAATTGGTGGCTGCTCAGAGTTAGTGCACGACTTTTGTCGTTTGAGAGCAACCCACCTCCGAAGCATTTGAGAGAGAGATCCTTGCAAAGACAAAGCCCAAAACACCCAGAGCCAAAGTGTGTTAGGCATCACTGAAGTCTTTCTGTCCGTGTGACCTGAAGACTTGTTACACTTAAGGACTGTGAATCCTCCAGCCGGTTAGGCGTCGCGTTCTGAGCATCCAAGAGTCATTGTGGATTGCCGGTGAACGAAGTCTGTGAAGGTTTGGAAGTCTACCTTGAAGACTTACCAGAGTGATTGGGCGAGGACTAAGAGTCCTTAGCTCAAGGGGAATAAGGTGAAGACGCGGTCTTCTAAGTTAAATCTCAGCCTCCCTAACCAGACGTACAGTTGTCACAGCAACTGGAACTGGTCCAACAAATCCCTGTCCTCACCGAGCAGCTGGTTCTATCTCTTCCCTCCTTTTACTTATAGTTTGTCTTCATGAAGTCATTGCCTGCTTGCTTGCTCTGTTTGACTTCACTGTGTGACGACTATTGTTGTTTGGATTCATACTATCTTCCATCCTGATCTATACTACCTAGCTGCTAATAGTCTTCGTACTTTCACTTCATTACTCACTTGACTATGGCTTGTCTAGTGTAGTCTACCTTCCGCTGCATATCAATAGGTGCATTTCTATCGTTTGTCTTCCAAGTCCCCGTGTTTTGAAGACTTTCATAAAAATTGCCTATTCACCCCCTCTAGTCGATAACTAGCACTTTCAGGTCCCCTCCCGTGGATCTTCCCTTTAGTATTTTTTATTTATTCCATAAAAATCTCCAAAAAAATTCGTCCAATCCCAAGAACTTTTATTTCTGCACGAAAACAACATCATTGTAGTTCTGCTAAAAACACCGTCAGTCCGGGTTAGTTTCATTCAAATCATGCAAATTAGAGTTTAAAACAAGAGTAGAAGTGTTTGAAAAAGTAGATACGATGGAGACGTATCAACTCCCCCAAGCTGAACTCATTGCTTGTCCTCAAGCAATTCAGGTGGCAAACTGGAAGTGATAAAGAAAAACATAATATTTACTATGTAATTGATAAATGTAGAGCACCTCTAAAGTTCAAGCAGCGACTAAACATTGTAATTCATGGAAGAAGAGATCCAGTCATGATGCACAGATTATTAACTAAAAAATGCATAAGAATGACAATAGTGCTCTAAGAACTGCTGCTTTAATTGAGAAGGTGATGACTCAACAATAAAAGTAAAATAACATAAAAGTAAATGGGTAGGCCCTTCGCAGAGGGAAGTAGGGATTTGCAAAGGTGCCAGAGCTCAAAGCTTAAAATAGAGATGAATATAATTTTGGGAGGTATGCCTTTCCTATCAACGCCACGACCGAGAGTTTTCAATATCTTCCATGCTAAACACATTAGCGGCGGTTCCCAAGCGGAAAGGTAAAGTTTACTCCCCCTCAGCCAACAAACACATGCCATGGCTAGCCGAATCCTTGGGTGCCCTCCATACCAACAACTTTCCAGGGGAGTTTGTTTCATTATATTGTGATTTGATCAGGGGACTGGGCATCTCGAATACCAACTCCTCTGATGTAAGGAAAAGTGAATAAACACTTATCACAAGAATAACCCGCTTAGCATGGAAGATACTGACTGCCCCCTGATAAGTCTCCAACGTACCTATAATTTTTTATTGTTGCATGTTGTTATATTATCATTCTTGGTTGTTTTACAATCATTTTATAGCAACTTTATATCATTTTTTGTGACTAACCTATTAACATAGTGCCCAGCGCCAGTTGCTATTTTTTGCTTGTTTTTTACATCGCAGAATATCAGTACCAAACAGAGTCCAAACACAGCGAAACTTTTTGGAGAATTTTTATGGACCAGAAGGAACAACATGGGCCAAAGAAGTACCAGAGGGGTGCCCCGAGGGGGCACAACCCACCTGGGCGCGCCTGTCGGCGTTCTGGGATCGGGGGTACCCATATCTGCCTGCCTGCGGCCCATGGTGTGGCCCCCTTGATGGCCTGGTACGGCCCGGTTGTAGGGCTGCCAAGTCAAGACCCTCGTGCGGAGAGCTGCGCCAAGACCTCCAGAGGGACGGCCTCCCTAGGTTGCCTCCCGAGGAGCGGAGATTTCTATGCAAGTGCCCAGCCTCCCGAGGTTGCGATGACGTGAGCCATGACGACCAAGGCCAGGCGGGCGCCAGCGGGCGCAGTTTCCCTTTCGGTGCTAAGGATGCAAGGACATGCGTGGGTTCCCAGGGAATCCTCCAAAGCTTTCCATTCAGGTGCAACAAGACCAAGACCACGGGCTCGGCAGGACGAATGTCATCACCGAGCCCACTGCTGCGTCATGACCAAAAGCTTTGTAGCAGAAGACCACCTTTTGTCAGGATTAGATGTACTTCTTGTCCCCTTTCAAATTGGCCGTTGTGGGATCCCATCCCACCTAAGCTTCGAGGGAAGAGGACCAAGGCCACTATAAATGTAGGTTAGCCACCACCATAGAGGAGGAGATCCTTCGGACCATCACCTTGAGAGCCCTCGCGAGGTTGTTCATCCTCTGTACTTGTTCATCCCTAGCCTCCTCGTGAGGCAAATCCACAACAAAGCAGGAGTAGGGTTTTACACCGCAAGGTGGCCCAAACCTGGGTAAACTGCCGTGTCCATCGTCTTCCCCGCTCACGTGAACTCGACGAGGCTAGGCTATAGGGTGACGAGCTAGAGACTCGAGAGGTTGAGATCTTCGCACATGCCCAGAGTTCGAACCTTCTTGGGTCTGCGGAGCCTTGAATCCGACATTTGGCGTGCCAGGTAGGGGCGTTTCAAAGTCCTTCTTCCACCTATGCTCCGTTTCCGCTTCATCGACGTCATGGCCAAAGCTCGCCGAGCCCGCGCCCAGCATTGGGCCACTCGCGCTGCCCAGGTGGCGCCCCTTGGCCGTAGTGCTCCTCGCCGCCTCGGTTGCCTCGCGGATAACACCGCCGCAGGGGCTGCTGCTCGTCAATGATAGGACCCGTCGCCATCGCCTTTCGCGTAGTGTGGTGACCGCACTGCCGCGCCTGGCTATGGCCCCGCCACGGTATCATCATCTCGCACCCATCACGAGTTTATGAATGCGCAAGCCACCCTCCTCGTGGCACGCGAGCTTTTGCGCCACCGTCCCACCAATGGTGTCTACGACGCCTGGCTCGATCGAGTCACCGAGCTACTTGATGCCGCTTAAGGGGGCTTGGAGCCCTCCCGTCCTCTACAAGGACCGCGGCCCCCATAGTGGGCCCACGCTTGCCCTTGTTGCGTCTGCTCGTCCTTCGAAAGAGGACATGGGGACCTCACAGGGGCCAAGCCGCGGGTCGGATTCCCCCCCAGCTCATGATGCGTTCCCCTGGATGCTGGACATGGTGGGTTACTCCCTCAGGTCACCTCCTGGCTGGTGCGGCTGGCCAGCGACAACAACGATCGATAAGGCAGAAGGTCGGGGCTGGCGTCAGAATGATGGCCGCCGCCGCCCGCGCCCCGCCGTCGACAGGTACACCCCGCGGCAGAAGTGAAGATCGAGCGCGCCGTTCCCGGTGGCTTGTTCACCGGGATCATCGAGACTTCGCGAGGCCAAGGCCCCTCATGAGCTGACGCGGTGCCTTCGCCCGCGTCGCTGGTGGCGATGACCCCCGTTGACAGTTAGTCTCTCCAAAACATATTGTACTGACCTTGGAACGCATGTAGATCATGTTGAAGTGGCGCGCTTGCGGAACGGGGCCGGGCTGAGCGCCCCAGCGTGGGTCCCTCAGGAGCCCTCGGGCGCCCCAAGGCCCAAGGGCCTCAGGAGGAAACAGCGAACTCGCAACGGGGTTGGCTACGAAACTGCGGTTCGTGTTAGGGCCCGCCCGCGCCAGCACAACTGAGACACTCGCGAGGACCCTGTTCCTCCCCACCTTAGAGGCTATGGGGCCCCGCCTGCCCAGGACCAGGAGGGGTCCCCCGTGAACCTTGGCACCCCGGCAAGGCACGTCGGGGTGTCGCGCCTAGGACCAACCCCATCCCCGGTGAGAGAGCCCAGCGCTGGTCGTCCCCTGTGCTGCGAGGAGTCGCGGCGCCGCCTTGACGGCGGCCTACGCCACCAGATCCTCGGGGCCGGAGACCTCATCTGGAAGCGGGCCCTCCCCTCAAGGGGCGCCCGCGGGCTGCCGCCCATGCTGAGGGCCCGTTTAGGACTGCCCGTGCCCCAGGCCCGATGCTGCGTGCCTGGAGGCGGGGGATAGGGTCCCCCGCCCCAGAGGAACGGGGCACCTCACGCCTCCTAAGGCTCTACCCGTGACATTCTCACGTAATAATGAGTGGGGTTGTACACGCCCGGAGTCCCTCGGTGTGCCTCCCCACGGCCTTGCGGGGGCTCCCACCCATGCCCAAGTGGAAGCCTCATGCTCCGCGCTGGCAGACGACACGGTCTTACAACGACTATGCCCACGCCTAGTGGAAGCCCATGCTTCGCACTGGCGGATGACACGGTCAATCAGCGACTATGCCCACGCCAAGTGGAGGCCCCATGCTCTGCGCTGGTGGGAAGACTAGCTTAGGTGCCGGACGCGGCTTTTCTTGCCTTTCTCTTGTAACCAGTTGCGACCTTTTGGAATGGATTTGAAGTTTCGTGTCTTTTTCAAAAAGGGGGTGGGAATTTTTTTCTCGTCGCAGCGTTTCCCGTGTTGAGTCTTGTTTTTAGGAGGACTGGTGGTTGCCAGCTTCTCTCTCTCTCTCTCTCTCTCTCTCTCTCGCGCCTCGCGAGCGGGGCTGGGCACTGTGTGCACACTTGGGCCAGCCTGGCAGTGCTGAGGGCACCCCGAGGGCCAAGGCCGCGACCACCGCAGGTCCGCCCGTGTGCACACCTCGCCAAGACCTTGGCGTCCGAGTCCTCACGCGACGCCGTCGAGCGAGCCCGCAAGTGCACGTGGCTCGAGGTCCCCAGCGAGCGTCTGCCTCTTGTCCTTGGCCGGGCACCGCGACCTGGTCTAACGATAACGATCCACCCCCCTCAGGGCCACGGGCGCACGATAAATGAAGGGAAGGAGGCATAAGGGAGTACAACGTCACTCGATACATTATAAAGGAGTTGCCACAAAAGTGCTTTCACATCCCCGCGGGGTCACATTCAAAGTCTTAATAGGAAAACAGGGAAAAGACGGCCTAGGCAGACGCGTCGTCACCCTCGCTGCTGCCGCTATCATCGTCATCAACCCCACGCCCTTCGATCACGGGCTGGCCCTCGTCTCCAGTGGCGGTAAACTCCATGATCAGGTCGTCCACGTGATCCTCTACCCAGTCCGCCAGGGTGCTCTGGATCACCTCAATCACGGGGGCTGTCACGGCTCGAAGGATCGGAGCGAAGAAGGTGGCTGAAGATGCGCGAGGACGCGCACGCAAGGAGGTCGCGACTCTTCTCTTCGACAAGCTGGCGCACCCTCTCGGCCCCACCTTCAAGATGCTCCACGACCCTAGTGAGGAAACCAAGATAGCCGTCATCGTCAGAAATGAGAGGGCTGCAGACGTTCTCGTAGCAGATGCTGCTCAGGGCCCGGCTGGCCCTATGCTCAAGGGCCTGGAACATCTGGGAGCGCGTGTGCTGCAGCCCCCGAGCTCGGTTAGCCTCGTCCGATGCCTTCTCCACGAGGGAAGCGATGTCCCCCACCTTCTTGTAGAGGAAAGACAACTCGTCCTCAGCAGCGGTCTGGGCGTCCATCGCAGCCTTCTCACGTCGCTCCACCGGGGCAAGCTTCTTCTTGAGGCCATAAGCCTCGCCTTTCAGCTCGTCGCGCCGCGTGCAGAAACGAGACTCCTGAAGCTTCAGCCTCAGGTGGTAGTCTTCGGTGAGGGCCCTGCGGACCCCCGCCACCCTCTCGCCGACCGCTCCTTGGATCGCCGCCTCTCGGGAGGCGAGGGTGTCCTCGCGGCGGCCACTTGGCGCTCCATCACCTCCAGCCGCTCGTGCTCCTGGCTCTGCTCCAGTGCCTCCAGCGTCAGCGTGTCTTCAAACATGCGGAGCCTCGCCTCGCCTGCGGACGGGCCGCCCGCCAAGGCGGCGAGCGCGACCTTGCATGCCTAGACTTGCTGTTCGAGGGCGGCATTTGAGGCTTGAAGCTCCTCCTCACGCTTCTGTGCAGCCTCACACCGGCAGTCCGTGGCTCAGGCTTCCTCAAGGGCATGATTGCGGGCCCCTTACGGTGGCAAGGAATTCCTCGGTCTCCGCGTGAGCGTGCTCGCACTGCAGACGACCAAAGTTGATGGCGACCTCGAGTCGGCGCCACTCGCACACCAGGTGTAGGCACTCCGCCTCAAGGCGCATGTTGACGTCACCAAGCTCCACCCCAAGGTGACCCAGTGCGGTTGCCGCATCTTGAAGAAGGTCATGCCTGACGGCGTTGTGCCCGTGTGTGAGCTGCAACGCTCGACCGGGGCTTCCCTCCGCGCCCCAGTCAGCAGCGGGGGTGCGTGAGGGACGGGTTTCCGTCGTCCGGCCCTCCGGCTCAGGGCAGGGTTCGATGCGAACTCACCCCCCTGCTTGAAGACAGCATTGTCGTGCGAGCCGACTGGTCGCCGGTGAAAACCAGCGGGGGAGCTCTTGGCACTGCCCCTGCGATCTGGGGGGCACCCCTGAAGAAGGACGCCGGAAATGCAAGCCCGAGCCCCCACAACGGCGGCCTTGGCTCGGGTGCGGATGCCTCCTTATGCGTGGCCGCGTGGCCCGCGAGGTGTGAGACCACCACTGGGCCGGTGCCCTCAGGAGGCGGTGGCACGCTTGTACCTTCATTGAAGGGGGGCCTGGGGAGCAAGAGTCAAACAGGCATACTGTGTGGAGATCAAAGAAGGCGGGGCACTTACTCATCCGCGACGATCCACTTCCTCTTCTTCATGGCCCTCGTGGCAGATATGTGGTGGCCGCCGGGCTCCTTCCTCCTCCGGGATGCGTGAGGCTTGAGGGACAACGCGCTGGAATCCGGCGCGCAGCCCTCCACGGCAGGGACAGCGGCCACGTCTCCAGGCGGGATGTCACTGATACGTCTCCAACGTATCTATAATTTTTGATAGTTCCATGCTGTTATATTATCATTCTTGGATGTTTAATAATCATTTAATAGTCATTTTATATCATTTTTTGGTACTAACCTATTGACATAGTGCCAAGTGCCAGTTGCTGTTTTTGCATATTTTTTACATCACAGGAAATCAATACCAAACGGAGTCCAAACATAGCGAAACTTTTTGTGATTTTTTTGGACCAGAAGACATCCAGTGGGCCGGAGAAGCGCCTGGGGGGTGCTCCGAGGGAAGCACAACCCACCAGGGCGCGCCTGGAGGCCCAGGCGCGCCCTGGTGGGTTGTGCCCACCTCGGGTGCCCCCCGGACCGCCTCTTTGCTTTATAAATACCCAAATATTCCAGAAACCCTAGGGGAGTCGACGAAAATCAATTCCAGCCGCCGCAAGTTCCAGAAACACCAGATCCAATCTAGACACCATCACGTAGGGGTGCAGCATGTCCATTGGTGCCTCTCCGATGATGTGTGAGTAGTTCTTTGTAGACATACGGGTCCATAGTTAGTAGCTAGATGGCTTCCTCTCTCTCGTTTGATTCTCAATACAATGGTCTCTTGGAGATCCATATGATGTAACTCTTTTTGCGGTGTGTTTGTTGGGATACGAAGAACTTTGAGTTTATGATAAGATCTATCTTTTTATCCATGAAAGATATTTGCGTATTCTTTGATCTCTTATATGCATGATTTCTTATAGCCTCGTATTTCTTCTCCGATATTTGGTTTTTTGGCCAACTTGATCTATTTATCTTGCAATGGGAAGAGATGCTTTGTGATGGGTTCAATCTTACGGTGCTTGATCCCAGTGACAGAAAGGGAACCGGCACGTATGCATCGTTGCCATTAAGGATAACAAGATGGGGTCTATTTCTACATAAATAGATCTTGTCTACATCATGTCATCGTTCTTATTGCATTACTCCATTTTTCCATGAACTTAATACACTAGATGCATGCTGGATAGCGGTCGATGTGTGGAGTAATAGTATTAGATGCAGGCAGGAGTCGGTCTACTAATCTTGGACGTGATGCCTATATAATGATCATTGCCTGGATATCGTCATGATTATTTGAAGTTCTATCAATTGCCCAACAGTAATTTGTTTACCCACCGTTTGCTATTTTTCTTGAGAGAAGCCACTAGTGAAACATACGGTCCCCGGTTCTCTTCTTTAATATATTTACCGTTGTGATCTATTTGCCTTTGTTTTTAGTTTCAGATCTACTAAACCAAAAATAAAAAAATACCTTGCTGCACTTTATTTTATTTGGCGTTCGATCTATCAATTTACAACTCTCTCACGTCCATTTGCCAATTTCTGGCGCTGTTACCCGAAAGGGATTGACAACCCCTTTAACATGTCGGGTTGCGAGTATTTGTTATTTGTGTGCAGGTGATGTTTACGTTGTGTTGCTTGGTTCTCCTACTGGTTCGATAACCTTGGTCTTATCACTGGCGGAAATACCTACCGTCCTTATGCTGCATCACCCCTTCCTCTTTGGGGAAATACCAACGTAGTTCTAGCAGACATCAAAAGGAATTTCTGGCGCCGTTGCCGGGGAGACATCATCAACATCTACCAGGTTCCTAATCACAAATCTCATCTCCTCGCAATTTACATTATTTTCCATTTTCCTCTCGTTTTCCTCTCCCCCATTTCACAAAAAATTACCGTTTTATTCACCCTCTTTTTCGTTCATCGGTATGGCAGCAACAGATGATGGCCTAACGCCTAAGGTTGGACGTACGTGCAATCTGGATGCTAAAAGTTTTATCTTGGGGCAAGGGAATGTTATGGGAAAAGAACGTATCCAAGATTTTTTCAATTGTGTTGGAAATCTAAGTCTTGATGATGCTCCTATACTTAGAAATGCTAGATCTTATGCGGATGCCATTTCAGCACTAGTTCTGAAACTTGAAAGTAAATTTATCCATACTCATCCAACCTTGCAAAGGTTGTTTTTTGAGCTTCCTGTTATGAGGAATCCTAAGGCTAAAAAGTTGGCCACTTTCGTTCTTATGAATGAATTTGACTACATAATACGGGAAGCTAGGGAAATCTTCGATTTTTTATGGTATGAATCGTGAAAAACCCGTGATAGATGAAATTCTTTACAATAGTGATTATGCGTTAAGATATTTGCTTGGGGATAATAAAATCTTTGATGAGAATCTTACAAAGGAAGTCCCCATTCTAGATGTAATCCAACAAGTTTTCAACAATGTTAATCAACATTATTCTTGGATTGTTGTTGGAAATCAAAGGGGTTATGATGATGAGCAACTTAATTATGCTAAAGTATCTACGGATAATATGTTTTATGTTGTTTTTACAAAACCCCATGACAAAAACACTTTTAAGGAAATCAAGAACAAAGATGACAACACTTAGATCTGTTGCCCTATGCCTAGCTAGGGGCATAAAACGATAGCACCTGTTGGGAGGCAACCCAATGAATAAAATTTATTTTTCTTCTTTTGCTTTCTGTTCTTGAGTGTTTGCACAATTATGCTACTGTTATGATTGTGTTTTTTGTGTTTTAATTAGTGTTTGTGCCAAGTGAAGCCTTTAGGATCTCCTTGGGTGATAGTTGTTTGATCTTGCTGAAAAACAGAAACTTTCGGGCTCACAAAAATAATTCTCATTTTTAATAGAAGCGTGATAAAATACCAATTCTTTTTGCAGAAGATTAATATACAAATTTCTCAGGTTGTCCTAATTTTTCAGAATTTTGGAGTTTCAGAAGTATTCGAAATATCCAGATTGCTACAGATTGTTCTGTTTTTGGCAGATTTTGTTTTCTTTGCGTTGTGTGCTTATTTTGATGATTATATGGTTTTCTTTGATGAGTTTCTACCATAGAAAAGTTGGAATACAGTAGATATAATTCAAGAATAAAATATGAATTCGTTTGCAACAGCACTTATAGTAGTGATTTGTTTTCTTATACTAACGGAACTCACGAAGGTTTTGTTGAGTTTTGTGTGATTGAAGTTTTCAAGTTTTGGGTGATGTTATGATGGATGAAGGAGTAAGGAGTAAGAAGAGCCTGAGCTTGGGGATGCCCATGGCATCCCAAGCTATTATCCAAAGAGAAGCAAGCAACTAAGCTTGGGGATGCCCCGAGTGGCATCCCCTGTTTCTTCTAACGACCATCGGTATTTTACTCGAAGCTATATTTTTATTCGTCACATACTATGAGTTTTGCTTGGAGCGTCTTGTATGATATGAGTCTTTGCTTGATTTGCTTTTTATTTTAAATCTTGAATCCTGGCTGGACACACTTATTTGAGAGAGCCAAAATTATGCCATGACTTGTTAGAATTGCTCTCTAGGCTTCACATAAATCTTTATGAGCTATGGAATTGCTCTAGTGCTTCACTTATATATTTTCGAGCACGGTGTGCTTTAGTATTTTTTAAGAAATTCTCTCTTGCTTCACTTAAATTAATTTGAGAGAAAGAAATATTATGCTCATGATCTTCACTTATATTTGTTTGAGCTTATCAAAAGCAACACACGAAAATTAGTTCCAAAGTGATAGATATCCAAGAAGATATAATAAAAAACTTTCATGAAGATCATTGGACAAAATAAACTTGATTCCTTGTAATAGTTTTGAGATATGATGATGTGATATGTGAGTCATGTTGATGAGTAATTATGCTTTAGTAAGAATATTGGTGTTAAGGTTTGTGATTCCCTATGCAAGCACGAAAGTAAATAGTTATGCAATGAAATTACATCCTACTTGTGGTGCATTATTCGGTGTTAATTATTCTTAATGCTCGCTTATGAGATTATTGGTTTCTTGGTTGTTCGCTTCTCAATCTTTTGCTAGCCTTCATTTTGCGCCAAGTATGATCACTACTTGTGCATCCAAAATCCTTTAAACCAGTTTTGCCACATGAGTCCACTATACCTACCTATATGCGGTATTCTTTTGCCGTTCTAAGCAAATTTGTATGTGCCATCTCTAATTTTCAAAATAAATTTCTCTTTTGTGTACTCGTACCGCTCGTGAGGCGGTGAGGGGTGGCCGATATTTTCCATGCTAGATGTGTTATTCTCATGATGAGTGTTTATTCACTTGTCATTGCACGAGAGTAAGGCAAAGGTATTAGGGATGCCCAGTCCTGAAATGAAAAATGAATTTACTTTATGTTGTCAAATAATAAATTCCTTGGAAAGTGTTGGTATGGAAGGCAACCGTGGATACGGCTAGCCATGGAAAGTGAAAGTATGGTGGAAAACGGAATAAACTTTATTTTCTGTTTGGGAACCGCCTATGGTATATCTAGTATGGAAAGTGTGGGGAACTCTAAGTCGTTTTCGTTGGTGGGAAAAGTATACCTCCCAAAATGTTTTTATCTCTATGTTTTTCGCTTTGAGCTCTGGCACCTCTACAAATCCCTACTTCCCTCCGCGAAGGGCCTTTCTTTTACTTTATGCAATATTTATTTTAAATTTGAGTCTCCATCTTCTCTTATAAAAGCACCAACTAGGGGGCACTATGATCATACTTGTGCATTGGGTGTAGCTAATATGCGAGTGTGTTTCATGAATGGATCAATGATTGAGCATGTTGGGCTATGGATAGCTTATTTTAGCATTGATATTTTGAAAGACATGGTTGCTTGTTGATATACTTGAGTATTTAAGTCTCATGTCGAAACTAGACTATTGCTTTGAACCATATAAAAGTCCAAATGTCCATGCTATGAAGAAAAGAATATGAGATAACATCTTAGGCATCATTCCACATCAAAAAATTTGTTTTTATCATTTACCTACTCGAGGATGAGCAGGAATTATGCTTGGGGATGCTGATACATCTCCAACGTATCTATATTTTTTGATTGTTCCATGCTGTTATATTATCATTCTTGGATGTTTTATAATCATTTGATAGTCATTTTATATCATTTTTTGGTACTAACCTATTGACATAGTGCCAATTGCTGTTTTTTGCATGTTTTTTACATCGCAGGAAATCAATACCAAACGGAGTCCAAATGCAGCGAAACTTTTTGTGGTTTTTTTGGACCAGAAGACATCCAGTGGGCTGGAGAAGCGCCTAGGGGGTGCTCCGAGGGGAGCATAACCCACCAGGGCGCGCCTGGAGGCCCAGGCACGCCCTGGTGGGTTGTGCCCACCTCGGGTGCCCCCTGGACCGCCTCTTTGCTCTATAAATACCCCAATATTCCAGAAAACCTAGGGGAGTCAACGAAAATCAATTCCAGACGTCGCAAGTTCCAAAAGCACCAGATCCAATCTAGACACCATCACGGAGGGGTGTATCATCTCCATTGGTGCCACTCCGATGATGCGTGGGTAGTTCTTTGTAGACCTACGGGTCCGTAGTTAGTAGCTAGATGGCTTCCTCTCTCTCGTTTCATTCTCAATACAATGGTCTCTTGGAGATCCATATGATGTAACTCTTTTTGCGGTGTGTTTGTTGGGATCTGATGAACTTTGAGTTTATGACTAGATCTATCTTTCTATCCATGAAAGTTATTTGAATCTTCTTTTGATATCTTATATGCATGATTGCTTATAGCCTCGTATTTCTTCTCCGGTATTTGGGTTTTGTTTGGCCAACTTGATCTATTTATCTTGCAATGGGAAGAGGTGCTCTGTGATGGGTTCAATCTTACGGTGCTTGATCCCGATGACAGAAAGGGAACCGACACGTACGTATCGTTGCCATTAAGGATAACAAGATGGGTATATTTCTACATAAATAGATCTTGTGTACATCATGTCATCGTTCTTATTACATTACTCCGTTTCTCCATGAACTTAATACACTAGATGCATGCTGGGTAGCGGTCGATGTGTGGAGTAATAGTAGTAGATGCAGGCAGGGGTCGGTCTACTAATCTTGGACGTGATGCCTATATAATGATATTTGCCTGGATATTGTCATGATTATTTGAAGTTCTATCAATTGCCTAATAGTAATTTGTTTACCCACCATTTGCTATTTTTCTAGAGAGAAGCCACTAGTGAAACCTACGGCCCCCGGGTCTCTTCTTTAATATATTTGCCGTTGCGATCTATTTTCCTTTGCTTTTATTTTCAGATCTATTAAACCAAAAATACAAAAATACCTTGCTGCGCTTTATTTTATTTGGCGTTCGATCTATCAATGTTTACAACTCTCTCACGTCCGTTTGCCAATTTCTGGCACTGTTACCCGAAAGGGATTGACAACCCCTTTAACACGTCGGGTTGCGAATATTTGTTATTTATGTGCAGGTGCTGTTTACGTAGTGTTGCTTGGTTCTCCTACTGGTTTTTAACCTTGGTCTCATCACTGAGGGAAATACCTACTGTCGTTGTGCTGCATCATCCCTTCCTCTTTGGGGAAACACCGACATAGTTCTAGCAGACATCAGTCACCTCCGCCGCCGGGGGGTGGGGTGGGGTGGGGGTGAAGGTGGACGCTTGAGGGACGCACGGCTGGGAGCGCTCCCCCGTGGCTGCTTGGGGGCACGCACCTCAGGACCCCCGGGCCCTGGGGCCACCAGGAGGGGGTTGTCACGAAGCCCCACATGGCCCTCGGGAAGCAGCCCCCCTCATCGAAGTGCGGCATCTTCTTGGCGATGTCTCCCCCGTTTGGATAATTGTACAAGGGGAGCCCTCCTGAAGGAATCGTGGTGGGCTCTCCATCAGTTAGGAGGCGGAGCACCCCGTGCAGCATGCTGGATGGGAGGGAAGGGCCCTGAAGCCTCATGCCGTTTGTGGGGCCGGCAAAGGCCCACATTGGACGAGAATGGCGCTAGAGTGGAGCGATGCGCCGCTGGACGAAATCCTTCACCACCATCGCCATTGTCACCCCCACCTTCCTCAAGTTGGCTAGCCTGGCCATGACACGCGCGAGCCGCGGGTCGACAAGTTCCACGTGCTCTCATCCAGAGCTCGGCACGACGGGGGGGCGTCGGAATTAGGAGCAAGGGGCTCTACACGGCGGCTACAATGTACACCCATTGCTTCCGGAATCCCCCCGCGTTGGGTGGAACGTGGTGTCGATACTAGAGCCCGCGGTCACGGCCATCGCTCGAAGTGACACGCACCCCAAGCGCTGCCCGTCGGTGACCTTTTTAAGGGAGAAGAAGTGGTAGAGCAGAGCGACAAATGGGGCAATGCCCACGAAGGCCTCGCACAAGAACACGAAGGTGGAGAGGAGGACAATAGACTCGGGGTCAAGATGCAGCGCGTGGATTTGGTAGTGCGTAGGCACGGCATTGAAGAAATCAGAAAACGGCGGTAGCAGGCCGGAGAAGAGGGCATGAAGATGAAGGGGGATATTGGTGGCATCCAGATTGGTTAAAGACCGGGAGGCAGGCCAGATCTTTGTCGCCTTCCACTCGTTGGAATCGGCAGAGATCGCATGCCGGACCTTGTCTAGCCCCTCGAGGTTGACCACGGTGGACCGGCCCAGCGCAGGCTCAGGCCCCACCGGGGGGTCCACCGCCGCCGGAGTCTTGCCCCTCTTCTTCTTTGGAGCCATGGCGGCAAGGTGGATTGAAGGAAGCGCGGGATTCGGCGAAGAAGGCACGAGCTTGCAGAAAGGGGAAAGGAGCGGAAGGTAAGCACGCAACGGGGCGATGATGGCTCTGTGGCGTGCGTCAGCCTCGGCAGTTGCCGAGGCGACGTGGGGGAGTGAAGGCATCTACGTCCCGTCAGGCGCCACGCGTCAAGCCTGGCCCACAGGCGGTTGGGGCCCGCGACGCTTCGCCCTTGCCCCTTGGCTTCGCCTCGAAGCCAGCCCGAGCGTGCCTCGGGCCCGAGGGTAACTGTCGGCATTCTGGCATCGGGGGTACCCGGATCTGCCTGCTTGCGGCCACGGCATGGCCCCCTCGACGGCTTGGTACGGGCCAGCTGCAAGGCTGCCAAGTCGAGACCGCCAAGACCTCTAGAGGGACGGCCTCCCCAGCTCAGAGCAACCGGTTTACCTTGCATTGCCAGCCCAGAGACCTCTATTATCGTTACTTGCTCGTTACAAATTATTGTGGCACCCCGGCTTAGAGCAACCGGTTTACCTTGCATTGCCAGCCCAGAGATCATGTCTTCCGGCAACACACAACATCTTGGTACAGAAAACAACCACTTTATTGATACTAGCGGAACATAGTTCGACCTTACATCAAGTTGCGAGGCCAAGCGGCACACACGGTGCGGCTGAACAATATGTATATTATTTAGTGAACATAAAGGGGCCTCGATCACGACAACTATGCGACAGCGGAACAACGACGAAGCGGGACTCCATAGCTCAGGGACACTGATGTGGACACAATCTAGACTCGGACAGCACTCTGATCCAACGAAACTTTCATAAAATCTGGCATGACACGCCAGGTCAGTACATTGAATGTACTTGCAAGCTCACAACAAGCATAAACATAATGACAAACAATATCATGATATTTAACCAAATTATCATCAATGCAAAATCATACTAGTTGTCGGTGTGGAATGACACCTATGGGATCACAAGAATCCCTACTACGATTGCCGGGGCGCAGGGTTGCAAGAAGAGCAGGATCAGTAGTCAGCACAAGGATTGTTTACCCAGGTTCGGGCCGCGAGGATGCGTAAAACCCTAGTTCTACTTTGGTGGGTGTATTTCAGAGAGTTCTTGAGCTCTCGAACTAGCTGTGGTGAGTGTGTGGTTCGAAAGAGCCGAATCCTTCTCCAGTATGCCATGGGCCTCCTTTTATAGGCGAAAGGGGCTGCCACAGTGGCATACAAGAGGTGGAAAGGCGTACAGTATTGCGAGCTTATCGCTCGTATTACAGGACAAGACGCATTTAATGCGCCGCTGAGGTGTCCCCTAGATTTATTGGGGACGGGGGGAGGCCCGTCCCGTCCGTCGCCGCTCCTCCTCGCTTCGACACGCGCCCTGGCCAGCGATGCGTGCGGCGCCATGTAGGCAGGCAGGCAGCTGAGGTGGCGCGGTGGTAGGGTCTTCATGAAGATCCGCAGGCAGCTAGGTGGTGCTCAATCACCTCCCTGGGAACACCGGGGATGTCGGATGCTTGCCACGCAAACACGTCGACATTCGCCCGCAGGAAGGTGACGAGCGCGCCTTCCTATTTGCTGTCGAGGGTGGAGCCTATGGTGAAGGCCCCTCCCGTGCCATCCTCCCTGACGGACACCTTCTTGGTTTGCGGCGGCTCAGCTATGGATTTGTTGCTCTTGCCGGTAGAGCTCTCTGGCACGTCCTCGACGGTAGCACAACACTCCGAGGAGGTGCGCTTGCCGGAGTGGGTGCGAGAGGTCTTGCCGGGCTTCTTCTTCCCTTCCGGGCCTTCAGCGGCAGGAGCAGGTGCCTTGACGGCAGTTGCTTCCTGGTAGAGTTGGTCAGCGCAGATCAGCGCGTCCTTCTTGTCGGAGGGGACGGAGATGATGGTCAACGGCCCGGGCATCTTCAGCATGTTGTAGGCGTAGTGTGATGCTGCAATGAACTTGGCTAGTGCCAGGCGGCTGAGGATCCCGTTGTAGGGCAAGGGGATCTCGGCCACGTCGAAGGTGATCCTCTCCGTCCTATAGTTCAACTCTCCTCCAAACGTCACGGGCAGTGTGACCGTCCCCTTCGGCTGGCTCCTCCCCGGATTGACCACTTGAAACGTGCCCGTTTCCTCGAGGTCTTCATCAGGAATTTGCAGCCTCTTGATCACGACAGGTGAGATCAAGTTCAGGCCGGCTGCTACCTCTTGAGCACTGCGTTTTTTCCCTTGAAGAGGAAAGTGTGATGCAACAAAGTAGCGTAAGTATTTCCCTCAGTTTTTGAGAACCAAGGTATCAATCCAGTAGGAGGCTACGCGCGAGTCCCTCGCACCTACACAAAACAAATAAATCCTCGCAACCAACGCGATAAGGGGTTGTCAATACCTACACGGTCACTTACGAGAGTGAGATCTGATAGATATGATAGGATAATATTTTTGGTATTTTTATGATAAAGATGCAAAGTAAAATAAAAGCAAAGTAAAAAGCAACGGAAATAACTAAGTGTTGGAGGATTAATATGATGAAGATAGACCCGGGGGCCATAGGTTTCACTAGTGGCTTCTCTCAAGAGCATAAGTATTTTACGGTGGGTGAACAAATTACTGTTGAGCAATTGACAGAATTGAGCATAGTTATGAGAATATCTAGGTATGATCATGTATATAGGCATCACATCCGAGACAAGTAGACCGACTCCTGCCTGCATCTACTACTATTACTCCACACATCGACCGCTATCCAGCATGCATCTAGAGTGTTAAGTTCATAAGAACAGAGTAACGCCTTAAGCAAGATGACATGATGTAGAGGGATAAATTCATGCAATATGATAAAAACCCCATCTTTTTATCCTCGATGGCAACAATACAATACGTGCCTTGCTGCCCCCTACTGTCACTGGGAAAGGACACCGCAAGATTGAACCCAAAGCTAAGCACTTCTCCCATTGCAAGAAAGATCAATCTAGTAGGCCAAACCAAACTGATAATTCGAAGAGACTTGCAAAGATAACCAATCATACATAAAAGAATTCAGAAGATTCAAATATTGTTCATAGATAAACTTGATCATAAACCCACAATTCATCGGTCTCAACAAACACACCGCAAAAGAAGATTACATCAAATAGATCTCCACGAGAGAGGGGGAGAACATTGTATTGAGATCCAAAAAGAGAGAAGAAGTCATCTAGCTACTAACTATGGACCCGAAGGTCTGAGATAAACTACTCACACTTCATCGGAGAGGCTATGGTGTTGACGTAGAAGCCCTCCGTGATGGATGCCTTCTCCTGCGGAGCTCCGGAATAGGCCCCATGATGAGATCTCGTGGGTACAGAAGGTTGCGGCGGTGGAATTAGGTTTTTGGCTCCGTATCTGATCGTTTGGGGGTACGTAGGTATATATAGGAGGAAGAAGTACGTCGGTGGAGCAACAGGGGGCCCACGAGGGTGGAGGGCGCGCCGTAGGGGGGTAGGCATGCCCCTTACCTCGTGGCTTCCCTGTTGGTTTCTTGACGTAGGGTCCAAGTCTCCTAGATCATGTTCGTTCCGAAAATCACGTTCCCGAAGGTTTCATTCCGTTTGGACTCCGTTTGATATTCTTTTTCTGCGAAACTCTGAAATAGGCAAAAAAAACAGCAATTCTGGGCTGGGCCTTCGGTTAATAGGTTAGTCCCAGAAATAATATAAAAGTGGATAATAAAGCCCAATAATGTCCAAAACAGAAGATAATATAGCATGGAGCAATAAAAAATCCCCAAGCTTAATTCCTGCTCGTCCTCGAGTAGGTAAATGATAAAAATAGAATTTTTGATGAGGAGTGCTACTTGGCATAATTTCAATGTAATTCTTCTTAATTGTGGTATGAATATTAAGATCCGAAAGATTCAAGACAAAAGTTCATATTGACATAAAAATAATAATACTTCAAGCATACTAACTAAGCAATTATGTCTTCTCAAAATAACATGGCCAAAGAAAGTTATCCCTACAAAATCATATAGCCTGGCTATGCTCTATCTTCACCACACAAAATATTTAAATCATGCACAACCCCGATGACAAGCCAAGCAATTGTTTCATACTTCTGACGTTCTCAAACTTTTTCAATCTTCACGCAATACATGAGCGTGAGCCATGGACATAGCACTATATGTGGAATAGAATGGTGGTTGTGGAGAAGACAAAAAGGAGGGACAAGATAGTCTCACATCAACTAGGCGTATCAACGGGCTATGGAGATGCCCATCAATAGATATCTATGTGAGTGAGTAGGGATTGCCATGCAATGGATGCACTAGAGCTATAAGTATATGAAAGCTCAACAAAAGAAACTAAGTGGGTGTGCATCCAACTCGCTTGCTCACGAAGACCTAGGGCATTTTGAGGAAGCCCATCATTGGAATATACAAGCCAAGTTCTATAATGAAAAATTCCTACTAGTATATGAAAGTGATATCATAGGAGACTCTCTATCATGAAGATTATGGTGCTACTTTGAAGCACAAGTGTGGTAAAAGGATCGTAACATTGTCCCTTCTCTCTTTTTCTCTCATCATTTTTTATTTTGGGCCTTTTCTTCTTTTTTTATGGCCTCTTTTTTTTTGTCCGGAGTCTCATCCCGACTTGTGGGGGAATCATAGTCTCCATCATCCTTTCCTCACTTGGGACAATGCTCTAAAAATGATGATCATCACACTTCTATTTTCTTACAACTCAACAATTACAACTCGATACTTAGAACAAAATATGACTCTATATGAATGCCTCCTGCGGTGTACCGGGATATGCAATGAATCAAGAGTGACATGTATGAAAGAATTATGATCGGTGGCTTTGCCACAAATACAATGTCAACTACATGATCATGCAAAGCAATATGACAATGATGGAGCGTGTCATAATAAACGGAACGGTGGTATGTTGCATGGCAATATATCTCGGAATGGCTATAGAAATGCCATGATAGGTAGGTATGGTGGCTGTTTTGAGGAAGGTATATGGTGGGTGTATGATGCCGGCGAAAAGTGCGTGGTATTAGAGAGGCTAGCAATGGTGGAAGGAAGAAAAGTGCGTATAATCCATGGACTCAACATTAGTCATAAAGAACTCATATACTTATTGCAAAAATCTACAAGTTATCAAAGCAAAGTATTACGTGCATGCTCCTAGGGGGATAGATTGGTAGGAAAAGACCATCGCTCGTCCCCGACCGCCACTCATAAGGAAGACAATCAATAAATAAATCATGCTCCGACTTCATCACATAACGGTTCACCATACGTGCATGCTACGGGAATCAAAAACTTTAACACAAGTATTTCTCAAATTCACAACTACTCAACTGGCATAACTCTAATATCACCATCTTCATATCTCAAAACAATTATCAAGCATCAAACTTCTCATAGTATTCAACACACTCATAAGAATTTTTACTATTCTTGAATACCTAGCATATTAGGATTATTTAAGAAAATTACCATGCTATTTAAGACTCTCAAAATAATCTAAGTGAAGCATGAGAGAACAATAGTTTCTATAAAACAAAATCACCACCGTGCTCTAAAATATATAAGTGAAGCACTAGAGCAAAAAGTATATAACTCAAAAGATATAAGTGAAGCACATAGAGTATTCTAATAATTTCCGAATCGTGTGTGACTCTCTCAAAAGGTGTGTACAGCAAGGATGATTGTGGTAAACTAAAAAATCAAAGACTCAAATCATACAAGACGCTCCAAGCAAAACACATATCATGTGGTGAATAAAAACATAGCTCCAAGTAAAGTTACCGATGGAAGTAGACGAAAGAGGGGATGCCTTCCGGGGCATCCCCAAGCTTTGGCTTTTTGGTGTCCTTAGATTATCTTGGGGGTGCCATGGGCATCCCCAAGGTTAGGCTCTTGTCATTCCTTGTTCCATAATCCATCAAATCTTTCACCCAAAACTTGAAAACTTCACAACACAAAACTTAGCAGAAAATCTCGTGAGCTCCGTTAGCGAAAGAAAACAAAAGACCACTTCAAGGTACTGTAATGAACTCATTATTTATTTATATTGGTGTTACCTGCTGTATTCCAACTTCTCTATGGTTTATAAACTCTTTTACTAGCCATAGATTCATCAAAATAAGCAAACAACACACGAAAAACAGAATCTGTGAAAAACAGAACAGTCTGTAGTAATCTGTAACTAACGCAAACTTCTGGAACTCCAAAAAATCAGAAAAAATAGGAAGACCTAGAAAATTTGTTTATTGATCAGCAGCAATTGGAATCAATATTTTATAACGTTCTGGTGATTTTTAACAATTATTTTCGTGAACAGAAAGTTTCTGGAAATTACAGCAAGATCAAATAACTATCATCCAAGAAGATCCTATAGGTTTAACTTGGCACAAACACTAATTAAAACATAAAAACACATCTAACAAGAGGCTAGATCTAATATTTATTCCTAAACAGAAGCAAAAAGCAAAAAAACTAAAAATAAAATTGGGTTGCCTCCCAACAAGCGCTATCGTTTAACGCCCCTAGCTAGGCATAAAAGCAAGGATAGATCTAGGTATTGCAATCTTTGGTAGGAAATTCTTCAATAAGACATCTATCACCCTTTAGAGTTTCTTACTTTTTATTAATTATCAAACTTTTAGGAATAAGATCGAAAAATTCATTTGTAGCAAATGGTTCCTTAATGATAGCAAAAAGATTGGGATGAATACTTATAGATTTAAGATCCGCAGTTTCTTTACTAGAGGATTCACCCTTATTTTTAGGAACATACATAATCTTGGAAATTTTAGTTGGAGGACTAGGAGTATTCTTTACGGAAGAAAAAGCGGTTCCCAAGTTGGTAATGATACCCTCAAGTTTATCGATTCTAGTGGAATCTTGATTTATTCTTTCATTAACTATGGGTTCCTTCTCCTTAATATTTTTCAAAGTGACTCCTACCTTAGATCCATATTGGGTAATTTGGTTGTGGATCTTTTTATCCAGATTTTCAATTAACTCTACGGTAGCAACTTTATTTTCAATAATTTCAAGTCTTTGCATTACATGCTCCAAAGTTAACATAGTTCCATTAACCAAAAGAGGTGGTGAGCCAAATAAATCTATCATAGCATTATAAGAGTCAAAAGTATGGCTACCCAAGAAATTCCCTCCGGTAACGAGATCAAGAATATACTATACCAAGGATTAGCGCCTACATAAAAATTGTGGAGAAGAATGGAAGTAGATTGCTTCCTGGCAGATCTATTTTGAGCATTGCAAATTCTATACCAAGCGTCTTTTAGATTTTCTCCCTCCCTTTGTTTAAAATTTAGAACTTCATTCTCGGGAGACAACAGAGAAGAAAGAGGACTACCCATAACGACAAGCAAACGGAAAAGAGGCGAACGAAAAAAGAGAGGGCGAATAAAACGGCAAGGGTGAAGTGGGGGAGAGGAAAACGAGAGGCAAAAGGAAAATAATGTAATGCGGGAGATAAGGTACTTGGTATGTTGACTTTTGCATAGACCTCCCCGGCAACGGCGCTAGAAATCCTTCTTGCTACATCTTGAGGACTGCCTTAGTTTTCCCTTGAAGAGGAAAGGGTGATGCAGCAAAGTAGCGTAAGTATTTCCCTCAGTTTTTGAGAACCAAGGTATCAATCCAGTAGGAGGCTACGCGCGAGTCCCTCGCACCTACACAAAACAAATAAATCCTCGCAACCAACGTGATAAGGGGTTGTCAATCCCTACACGGTCACTTACGAGAGTGAGATCTGATAGATATGATAGGATAATATTTTTGGTATTTTTATGATAAAGATGCAAAGTAAAATAAAAGCAAAGTAAAAAAGCAACGAAAATGACAAGTGTTGGAGGATTAATATGATGAAGATAGACCTGGGGGCCATAGGTTTCACTAGTGGCTTCTCTCAAGAGCATAAGTATTTTACGGTGGGTGAGCAAATTACTGTTGAGAAATTGACAGAATTGAGCATAGTTATGAGAATATCTAGGTATGATCATGTATATAGGCATCACGTCCGAGACAAGTAGACCGACTCCTGCCTGCATCTACTACTATTACTCCACACATCGACCGCTATCCAGCATGCATCTAGAGTATTAAGTTCATAAGAACAGAGTAACGCCTTAAGCAAGATGACATGATGTAGAGGGATAAATTCATGCAATATGATAAAAACCCCATCTTGTTATCCTCGATGGCAACAATACAATACGTGCCTTGCTACCCCTTCGGTCACTGGGAAAGGACACCGCAAGATTGAACCCAAAGCTAAGCACTTCTCCCATTGCAAGAAAGATCAATCTAGTAGGCCAAACTAAACTGATAATTCGAAGAGACTTGCAAAGATAACCAATCATACATAAAAGAATTCAGAAGATTCAAATATTGTTCATAGATAAACTTGATCATAAACCCACAATTCATCGGTCTCAACAAACACACCGCAAAAGAAGATTACATCGAATAGATCTCCACGAGAGAGGGGGAGAACATTGTATTGAGATCCAAAAAGAGAGAAGAAGCCATCTAGCTACTAACTATGGACCCGAAGGTCTGAGGTAAACTACTCACACTTCATCGGAGAGGCTATGGTGTTGATGTAGAAGCCCTCCGTGATGGATGCCCCCTCCGGCGGAGCTCCGAAACAGGCCCCAAGATGGGATCTCGTGGGTATAGAAGGTTGCGGCGGTGGAATTAGGTTTTTGGCTCCGTATCTGATCGTTTTGGGGTACGTAGGTATATATAGGAGGAAGAAGTACGTTGGTGGAGCAACTGGGGGCCCACGAGGGTGGAGGGCGCGCCCTAGGGGGGTAGGCGCGCCCCCTACCTCGTGGCTTCCCTGTTGGTTGCTTGACATGGGGTCCAAGTCTCTTGGATCATGTTCGTTCCGAAAATCACATTCCCGAAGGTTTCATTCCATTTGGACTCCGTTTGATATTCTTTTTCTGCGAAACTCTGAAATAGGCAAAAAACAACAATTCTGGGCTGGGCCACCGGTTAATAGGTTAGTCCCAATAATAATATAAAAGTGGATAATAAAGCCCAATAATGTCCAAAACAGAAGATCATATAGCATGGAGCAATCAAAAATTATAGATACGTTGGAGAGGTGTCACCGGCCCCGCCGTCAACCAACATCTTGTTCACCTTGAGGTTGCGTATCGTTGGTGAGACCAACAATGGCAAACACCCGACCGCGGTTGTGCTGTCAGGGTGGTCCTTGGCGTCAAAGATGAGGGGCGTGCTGGACCACTTCAGCGGCTTATGAGCGTCGAACGACGGTTCCGCTGCTGTAATCTCACGCGCCCACTGCTTGAGCTGGCGTTGAGAAGTATGCAGCAAGGCACCACCATCGACGCACATGGCCTCCGTAGCCTTCTGGAACTCTTGCTCACCGGACTCGTCATCCTCGTCGTGATCATCGTCTTCTTGTTTCTTGTCACGGCCCCGGGCAGGCCTCTCTTGCTGGTTGTCCTTGCCGGGGCGGCTTCCTTGGCCGCCACGCTTCTTGCCGGATCCCTCGGCACCGTCCTGACCTTTCTCCTTGTCCCGCCTTTCGTACTCGGCCTTTTGCTTTTTAGCAAGCAGCTCGACTTGTCGGCAGTTCTGGAGGTCGTGGCCCTTGGTGCGGGGGATCTTGTAGTACTGCTTGCCAGAGCCCCCTGGCTTGTCGGCAGCTGCTAAGGCCCGGCAAGCGGTGCACCCGGCAATCTCCATGCCGGGTCCGTCTGCCTTGACCTTTTTGGCAGCGCCGGTGTCGTCAGACCCCTCGACGGCAAGTACGGCCTTGCCCTTGCGTTTCCTGTTGCGAAGCCGGCCCTTCTTCGTTGGGGTGGCGGCATCTTCGTCGGTAGAGTCGGTTTCCGCACCGGCATCTTCGCCGGGGTACTTGCTTCCCTCTTCAGCCCGGGCGCATCTATTGGCCAGAACGTAGAGCTCAGCCACACCCTTAACCTTGGTCATCGCCAGCTCTTCGTGCATCTTGCGATTGCGCGCGTTCTGGTGGAACGCGCTGATCACAGCGGCGGGATGAACGTCAGGGATGTTGTACTGCACCCGGCTGAACCTCTGGATGTACTTGCGCAGGGTTTCCCCTTCCTTCTGGGGGATGATATGCAGATCACTGGCCTGGTCATGAGCTTGGTGGCCTCCTATGAAGGCACCAACAAACTCATGGCACAGATCCGACCAAGAAGAAATGGAATCCGCCGGCAAGTGCATCAACCAAGACATAACATTAGGCTTCAGTGCCAGCGGGAAATAGTTGGCAAGCACCTTGTCATCGCAGGCTCCAGCAGCCTGCATTGCGATGGTGTAGATGCTGAGGAACTCGGACGGATGGGTCTTGCCAGTGTACTTCTCGCCGACGTCGGGCTTGAACGTGCGGTGGGACGGCCACTGGAACTGCCGCAGCTCACGGGTGAAGGCCGGGCAGCCCACCTCATAAGGTAGGCCGCCGGAGCCCCCCGGTGCTGGGTGGTCCATAGTGAGTCCCGCCCGCTTGTCCGACTGGCGCGCGTTTCGCGCCGGCGCTCAACGGTAGTCCGAGCGTCTTCGTGAGCTCGTTCTCGAAGAACCTGGCGCTGGTCGCGGAGGGTCACAAGCGTTGTCATGACGGGCCGACGCCCGCGGCGGCTGGCGAGGAGGAGGAGAGTGCATCGTGGCCGCAGCTCCCCCGGTCCTCCCAGCGCCAGCACGTGGTGGCTCGGTGGAGTCCGACCCGAGGGCCCCGCCGATCGCGGATCATATTTGTTGGCGACGGCGACGAGGCTCCGGATGGTGGCCCTCCACTCGTCGAGCTTCTCTGCAGCAGGAGGGAAGTCGAGGACCAGCTGCGCGCGCGCCAAAGCTTCTGCTGGCGTGGGCGGCGGCGACAGCTGCGTGGATCGCGGCGCGCTTCGACTTCTAACTGCGTTAGAAGGAGCTCCATTACGACCCAGCGGTTGCGTGCCATTTTCGCCAGCGCTTCGGCAGGCATATTGAACCCCTTCATCCCGCGGATGACGCATAGGGCTCTTCCCATGGCGGTGCCCAGGGTCACCAGCGTGGTGACGCTGCTCGGCGCGCACACCATAGGAAGAGCGCGCAGTGGTCGCCGGTGTGGGCGTCTTGGAGGTTGCTGCGCCGCTCGGAGGTGGCACAACGACACCCCTGGAGGGCCCCGCGATGCCTGCGGGGGGACCAGCTCCGTCTTTGGATCTGGCGACGTGCGGCCGGTCGTCTGGCGCGCGAACGACGCCGCTCGCCAGGCTTTGACTGCCAGGGCGATGCTGGTGCTCGCGGACCGCGGCCCGGATCCTGTCCGCGACCGGTCCACTACTCGTCCGCACCGGCACGGGCCGTTCGGCTCCCAACGAGCCGATCGCCGTGGCCGTCTTCTTCTTGGGAGCCATGGCGACGAAGAGCTGCTAGGCTAACTACTAGACCAGATTCTCACAATTGCGCCCCCTACCTGGCGCGCCAAAGATGTCGGTGTGGAACGACACCTATGGGATCACAAGAATCCCTACTACGGTTGCCGGGGCGCAGGGTTGCAAGAAGAGCAGGATCAGTAGTATGCACAAGGATCGTTTACCCAGGTTCGGGTCGCGAGGGTGCGTAAAACCCTAGTCCTGCTTTGGTGGGTGTATTTCAGAGAGTTCTTGAGCTCTCGAACTAGCTGTGGTGAGTGTGTGGTTCGAAAGAGCCGAATCCTTCTCCAGTATGCCATGGGCCTCCTTTTATAGGTGAAAGGGGCTGCCACAGTGGCATACAGGAGGTGGAAAGGCGTACAGTATTGCGAGCTTATCGCTCGTATTACAGGACAAGACGCATT
Organism: Triticum aestivum; assembly: GCF_018294505.1. NCBI lineage: Eukaryota > Viridiplantae > Streptophyta > Magnoliopsida > Poales > Poaceae > Triticum > Triticum aestivum. The sequence continues at coordinate 18,692,181 of NC_057805.1, forward strand.
TAATGCGCCGCTGAGGTGTCCCCTAGCTTTATCGGGGACGGGGGCGAGGCCCGTCCCGTCCGTCGCCGCTCCTCCTCGCTTCGACACGCGCCCTGGCCAGCGATGCGTGCGGCGCCATGTAGGCAGGCAGGCAGCTGAGGTGGCGCGGTGGTAGGGTCTTCACGAAGATCTGCATGCCGCCACGCAGGCGCCTGCTGAGTTCGCCTGGAAGCTGCATGTTGCCACGCAGGTGCCTGCCCAGCTGGTTTGGGCTGGCAGCTGCATGCGAACGGCGGTGGAGACTTGGCTGGTGCGGGCCTGGTAGTGGCCATGTTGGCGTCTTCGGCGAGAGCCTTGCCGAGGGGCCCGGCAAGGGTCTTGCCGTGGCGCGTTGTCGTCCCCGGCAAGGATCTTGCCAGGGGTCTGGTGGCCTTCCTCAGCAAGGATCTTGTCGAGGATCGTCGTCTTCTAATCCTCGTCTGATCTTGAGTATGTCTTCACAAAGATCTGCATGCCACCACAGAGGTGCCTCCCGAGCCCTGGCCCCACGTGGATGATGGTGTTGGGGACCGTGGGCTCAAGGGTGGCTCGCTCTGTTGGTGTGGGGCGAGCTGCCCCGGCAAGGGTCTTGCCGGGGGAACCTGCTTCGTCCCTCTACTCTTTGGGCTTCGGTCTTACCTTGGCTCACCTCCCCTGTTCTGCTTGGTGTGACCGTGGGCGCGCTTCCGACTGCCCGTGCACAGCTAAAAAGGTACAAAGGTGCGCCCCTTCTTTTGTACACCGACACTAGTGATGCAGTGAACATGATCTTGTGCCACAAGTCCCTCGGACTTGCTTACCAAACGGGTTACCTCGTAACCAAATGGTGATCTTTCTCAGATCACAATCGGACCACACTTTGGTCTTCATCATCAACAAACGGAACCAACGCTTTGGTTCCCATCATCAACAAACAGAACCAACACTTGGGTTCCCATCATCAACATAGTTTCTCAACCATCATCTTTCCAACAGTGCCATGTGATTAACATTAGTGTGCATGATTATTTATACGTTCACCCATGGTGTGACCTACTTCCGAGTTATGTCCGTAACCGAGGACGCGACTATTGATAGATTAAATACACTCTGCAGAGGTAGCGCACTTTACCCACACCACGGAATCCATGGCCTCGCACTCCTATTCGGGTGGACCAACGACATTCCAACGAAACCCCCCATTGCCATGACACTCTCCCGGCCACTCCGACTTACTCCCCATTGGGCTAAGTCCTGGGTGGCCCCATGCCTACCAAAGGCATCAACGGCCACCGTCATGGCAAAACATAAACGGTCCCAAATGGGGACACGGTACCATAACAAGAACTACGGGCACACAAGGTTATGTCTGCTTACCGGGCCAGGGTAACGCACGCCCATAACCTTCCCTCGTTGGAGGCATCGACCAGAGGCATGACAACGGACCGAATAAAGGCCTTCCCATAAAGGCAAATGTGGTTGCACTGGGAAAAACTCGATTCAGTGGCACCATGACCTGATCAACGATAGGTTCAAGTTGAGTTATTATCAGGTTTAACTCAAAGTAAAAACAACCGGTGTCATGATATGCCATGAAAATGCAACCATACAATATGCATCACATATTATCGAAAATAAATGGACCAACCTCATCAAGTATTTCACTAACCATAATCATCAGCAAACTCATACCACTTCTCTGGTTATGATTATTCAACAAACTTAACCATGATATTAACTTAAAATAATCCATTTTCCCACTTGAGAAAATATTAACCAAACTAGCCTTTTTCATAGTCATTTTATTTCTACATAACCAAATATTACTTCTATCGACTTAAACTGACTTAGTTAGTCTCAAACTACTGTAAACTAAGCATACCAACCAAAACAAGCATTCAACAGAAATAAATATTTACTTGAGTGATTTAAATGCATGAACTAAATCATTATTCAAGTTGGAAAATCACAAATATTGATATGGCACCATGAAAATGTTGTTGTGGCTTGCCTTAGTGCAGATGAGGTTCACACTCCTCCTAGTGATCCTCAAGACAAGCTTCACCTTCTGAAAATAATTAAAAACAGAGAAAGAAAATATCAAGAAACACTCTGAAAATCACCAGAAAATCTAGACAGCAGAGAAAAATCTCATTTTTGGTGAGCTGCTAGATCTTTTCATTAAGAATACAATGCAAAAAGAATCACTTCATTTGGAGTAAAGGTAAAAAGGTTGTGGCTGTTTTAAGTTCTCTGGATAATATGAATTAAATTTGAATAAAAGAAAAACCATGGGAGGGGGTGACGTCGAAGGCATAAACCAGCATGTCGCCACCACTCATACCGCTTCGGGCGCGGCCTGAGTGGCTGACAGTGGGCCCCAGCGGTCAGGTCGGAGGGGAGGGGAGTGAAGCACAGTCAGGCGGCGCGGCGACGGTGCTTTCTCCGGCGAGGAGTTCCCGGTGACTTGATCTAAGAGGATAGGAATGGAGAGGAGATCGAGGTGGACCTACCCGTGCCCGTAGCGTGGCTAGGGGTGGCCGGACTGGGTCGGAACGAAGCCCTCCAGTGGCGGCAGCGGGCGGGGCTCATCGAAGATGGTGATTCCGGCGAGGCAGGGCCAGTACAGTAGCTCCAACGGTAGCAGCACGCACTAGTGGACCACCACGGGCACGCCGGAGAAGTCAGTAGAGCTTGAGAGGCTCTGGAGAGGGAGGGGCAGCAGACGGGGATTGCTGGTGAGCTTGGGGCGGGGGCGGCGGCCAGAGGCCTGCCCGGCTGGGCTGCGGCTTCCTACGGTGTTGTGGAGGTGTGTTGAGAGTGTGTGTGGAGAGAAACGAGCTCGGGAGGGCTCTAATTATAGGCGAGGCCGAGGCGGGGATCGAGAGCTCACCGGAGCTCTCTGGAGTGGCGCCCGGCGATGAATGGTGTTAGTGAGAGGGGGAGAAGGCGCTGGGGATCACGCGGGGACTGTGGGAGGGCAGAGACGAACACAGGAGCGGGGTACGCGACGAACACAGTGGCACAACGCACTGTTGGGTTGGCTGGGTCATGCCCGTGCTCACTGCGGCGAGCTCCGGCATCGGCGAGCACCAGGGTGGAGTTAAGTGGGTCGAGACGGCGATGGTGGCGCAGTTTGGCAAGGTGCGAGTGTCGGGGAAGCGAGCACACATTGAATAGAGCGCGCGGCGGCATCCAGAGCGCGTCGACTAGCACATTGGCATCCTGCACACGCGTTGTCACCGTGCGAACTCTGGCAAAGAGCCACGGCTTGCCATAAATTCATGTCTGGCGTGTAGTCCTTAGTGGTTTGGGTCGTACCAATGCTTTGAGTGGAGCCCAGGTGCTGTAGGTGAGTGGTTTACTTCCTAGTAAGTTTCTGGTCTGTAACTTGGGGAGTTAACTAAGGGCGATCCAGTAAGAGTTGAGGGCTGAGCTTTCGGGTTTAGGAATCACTTAGGAAGGTAGTGATGCTCAAGAAAAATCAGCCTCATTGGATGAAGGAAAATGATACTTGCTGTAGAAACTACCTTTTCTGACCAGAACAGAAAAGATTTTCTGTAGCAAAATATTCCAAAATGTGATGCAATATTTTTGCTCAGGGTGGTGCCCTAGGGTTCAAATAATGTTTGGGAATTCTCTCAGATTTTTGTGGGCAAAGAAAATGGGGGTTGCTTTGGAGCATATGCTGCTGACTATGGTTTTTGAAGAGAAAATGAATATTTTTCATTTAAGAAAAATATTCCTATGATTATTTTGGGATTAATCATAGAAGGAGTGATGGATTGGGGGGAGAGGGGAACCACTTGGGTGAAAATCATGGGTATGCCCAAGGGTTTAAGTCCAACTGAAATGATTGAAAAACACAAATTCAAATAAAAGGCAATCAAAATCAAAAGAAAGAAGAGGGGGCAAAAACCAGGCTGTCACAAACCTCCCCCACTTAGGATGAATCTCGTCCTCGAGATTCGGTTGCTTGGGAAAACAATTCTGGATAGGTTGCCTTTAGAAATTCCTCTCGTTCCCAAGTTGCCTCTTCCTCTGTGTGATGCTCCCACTGAACCTTATAAAACTTTCTCGCTTTACTACGAGTGACCCTTTCCATCTCATCCAAGATTGTGAACGGTTTCTCCTCACATGTTAAATCCTTAGCCAGTTCTAATTCTGACATATTAGTCTTTCTCTCTGGAGGCGATATACATCGTCTTAGCTGTGAGACATGGAACACATTGTGCACTTCTGACAATTTCGGGGGCAATTCCAACTGATATGCAATAGTACCCACTCTGGACATAACTGGGAACAGACCAATATACCTGGGTGCCAATTTTCCGCGAGTCTGAAATCTTGTGACTCCTTTCATAGGGGTGACTCAGAGGTATACATGCTCTCCGGGTTCAAAACTGATCTGTCGGTGCTTTGCATCATAATAACTCTTCCGTCGGGATTTAGCCAATTGCAATCTGTCTCGGATTTCCTTGACTTGCTTTTTAGCTTCCATCATGAGATCAGTTCCGAAAATGTGGCTATCTCCGGTTTGAGACCAATTTAACGGAGTGCGGCACTTACGGCCATACAGAGCTTCATAAGGTGACATATTTAGACTGGTCTGGAAGCTGTTGTTGTAGGAGAACTCGGCATATGGCAGACAATCTTCCCATTTAGGTCCTTGGGCCAAAACACATGCTCGAAGCATATCTTCGAGTATTTGGTTTACACGTTCAGTCTGTCCGTCTGTCTGAGGATGATAAGTTGTGCTGTACTTTAGTGCAGTCCCCAAGGCTTGATGGAGACGTGAACAGAAAGCAGAGGTAAAAAGTGACCCTCTGTTGGAAGTGATCGTTCTTCGTACCCCATGCAGACTGACTATTCTGGACACATACAACTGTGCAAGCTTATCGGCTCGGTAAGTGGTTCTGATGGGAATAAAATGGGCTACTTTGGTCAATGTGTCCACTATGACCCATACTGCATCGTTGCCTCGGTGAGTCCTTGGTAATCCTGTGATAAATCCATACAGACGTCATCCCACTTCCATTGCGGAATGGGCAAAGGTTGGAGGAGTCCGGCGGGTTTCTGGTGTTCTGCCTTCACTTTGTTGCATATGTCGCAACAAGCCACAAAATAGGCGATGTCTTTCTTCATCCCATCCCACCAGAATATCTGCCGAAGATCTTCGTACATTTTGGTACCTCCGGGGTGAATAGATATGAAGACTCGTGTGCCTCTGGCAATATCTTCTTTCTTAAGTCTGCTTGATTCGGTACACAAATCCTTCCGCGGAACCTTAGTGTACCTTGCTGGTCCTTAGAAAAATCTTCTGTCTGGCCTTCCGACATACGCTTGATATGCTTCTGTAGCATTGGGTCATCTGACTGGGCCTTGCGGATGTCATCCTCGAGGGTAGGAGTAACTTCCATCATATTAGCAAGACCGGTATCAATAATGACCAGATTGAGCTGAGTGATCTCTTCCTGAAGTTCGGGAGGCAAGGACCCCATCATGGCATTCAGACTGGCAGGCTTCCGGCTGAGTGCATCGGTGACCACGTTAGCCTTACCCGGATGATAATTAATTCCAAGATCATAATCCTTGACTAATTCGAGCCATCTTCGTTGCCGGAGGTTTAAGTCTGGCTGGGTAAATATATACTTGAGACTTTTGTGGTCGGTAAATATCTGACACCTTTTTCCAATGAGGTAGTGTCTCCAAATTTTGAGAGCATGAACAACCGCGGCCAACTCCAAATCATGAGTAGGATAGTTACCTTCGTGCGGTCGTAGCTGTAGAGATGCATATGCTACCACCTTGCCATCTTGCATGAATACGCATCCAAGACCTTGCCTGGAAGCGTCACAGTATACATCAAAGCTGCGGTAGATGTCCGGAATAGTCAACACAGGTACTATTGTCAGTCTGGTTTTCAGCTCATTGAAACTTTTCTCACAGTCCTTAGTCCATTCAAATTTCTTATCTTTCTTGAGAAGCTCTGTCATTGGCTTGGCAATCTTAGAGAAATCTTCAATGAAACGATGGTAGTACCCGGCTAATCCAAGGAAACTCCGGATTTGGGATACTGTCGTGGGTGCTAGCCAATCAAGCACGTCCTTCACCTTACTTGGATCCACGGCTATACCTTCTGCTGACAACACATGCCCGAGGAATCCAACTTGCTTGAGCCAAAACTCGCATTTACTGAATTTGGCGTATAGCTGATGGTCACGGAGTCTTTGTAAGACAGCTCTGAGGTGTCCCTTGTGCTCTTCTTCACCTTTTGAGTATATTAGGATATCATCGATAAAGACCACCACAAATTTATCCAAGAAATCCATGAATACTTTGTTCATCATATGCATGAAGAAAGCAAGGGCATTGGTGAGGTCGAAGGACATAACGGTATATTCATAAAGACTGTATCGGGTAGTGAACGCGGTCTTAGGAATATCTCCCTTTTTGATCTTGAGTTGGTGGTATCCAGTCCTTCAATCAATTTTGGACAATACTTTTGACCCACTGAGTTGATCAAATAAATCATCAATCCTAGGTAGTGGATATTTGTATTTAATGGTTACATCATTCAGCTGACGGTAATCCACACACATACGGAGACTACCATCTTTCTTGTCCACAAATATTCTGGGTGATCCCCATGGTGAAGATTTTCGACGGATATAACCTTTCTGGAGCATCTCATCAAGCTGTTTCTTTAACTCCACTAATTCTGACGAAGGCATCCGATAATACTTCTTGTATAACGGTGCGGTCCCGGGCACATGGTCAATTGCAAACTCAAGTTCTCGGTCTGGCAGCATTCTTGGCAATTCCTCTGGGAAATCCAAATTCTTCAGCTACTGCGGTGAAGACTATTTCTTTCTTGGGTATGCTTCTGCGGGCATAGAATTTTGTAGTCTGCCCTTCTTGACTTGTCAAGGTGACTTCTCTAGTCGCGCAGTTAATGTATACTTGGTATTGGGTTAACCAATTCATTCCCAAAATAATGTCCAACTTGGCAGACTCGATGACTATCAAGGAAGTTGGAAAACGGACTCCGTTGATATCAATTTCCAAGTTACGGCAGACCAGATTGCTTCTGAGCAAAGATCTTGGGGATTGTACTAGCATATTCTTTCTCAAAATCAAACAAGGAAATTTGGTTTGGGCAACAAAACTCCGCGAAATATAAGAGTGGGAAGCCCCGGAGTCAAATAAAATTATTGCAGGTATGTTATTAACAGGAAACATACCAATGACGACTTCGGGGTCCTCTTAGGCTTCGTTTGCGGAGAGGTGATGAACTTGCCCTTTGATGGTTTGCTGGACAGGGTACGACCCCATATGGTTGACTTGTAGCCTTCATGGAGCATTTGCCTTGCCGTTCTTGGGACACTGTCTGGCATAATGTCCGGTTTGTCCACAACTGAAACAGGAATTGTTGCGCTGACATTCTTCCCGCACCGGGCTCGTTACGACATTCTTGACTTGGGTAGTTGTTTTGTTAACATTCTTCTGCCAATTGGGCTTGTACTCTACTTGAGTGTGCTGCCAAGTACGAGCCTTCTGCACTGGCTGACCATCCCTCTTAGGCTCAAACTTGCGCTGGTGATCGTTATTGGTAGACTTGTTGTCATGTGCAAGCTTGTGCTCCCTTTCAGCAATGAGGGCCTTGTTTACCAGAGTTTGGAAGTCTGGGAAATCAAACTTACTAAGAGTGCATCTGAGGTGCTGGTTTAGTCCTCCAAGAAATCTGTCAATCTTCCTTTCTTCTGTGGCCACATCATAGAGGGAATAGCGGGCCAAATGATTGAACTTATGCAGATACTCACTAACAGACAGGCTTCCTTGGTTGAGTGCGAGGAATTCACGCTGCTTGACCTTCATAATACCAGCAGGAATATGGTATTTGCGGAAATGATCCTTGAATTTTGTCCAAGCGATTTCTTCATCTGCAGGCCACATGGCTTTCGCATTTTCCCACCATATAGCAGCAGCTCCTTCGAGATAATGCGTAGCAAATGGAACCTTGTCATCTTCTTCAGTACGAGCAATCTCAAGCATTTTCTCAGTAGTTCGTAACCAATCATCTGCTTCCAAGGGATCAATAACTTGACTGCAACTAGGAGGCTTGGTTCTCTAAAAATCTGACAGTTTGGAGTGGTGCCCGTTCCGATTTCCATTCTGCCCAACCATAGCTTGTACGCTTTTTAATAATTCAACCAGATCGTTATTCCTCCTTTCCTCAAACATGCACAAAATTTGCTCGGTGGAGGGTGGATGTGGCGGTGGTGGATCGTACGGCTCGGGGGAATGCCCTGCCTGTCGTGCTGAGCGGCAAACAGGGACATCCTCACAAGCGTGACTGTTGCTACCTCCCCGCGTCATCCTATTATTTATTTTCCCAAGATAATGCAACCGTGACGAGCAACATCCAAAATAGGGGGGGAAAGCCAGCGACAAAACGCGAAAGAAAAGAAAACGGAATATCGAAGAAAAACACGGCGAATAACAAAAAGTTCCAACATAATTATACATAGACTCATACATGAAAGATAAACACCATGATAAGTTCGACTACTCTCATACATGAAGCGAGACATCATGACTTGTACGAATACATCCGTACATCAACATGACAACTGTGGATACTTGAACGCTCTAGCGCTCTGGTGGTCCTGCTGGGTCCTCTCCTGAAGCGGACTCGGATCCTGACCTGACGACGTTAACCGAGACCTCCGGGTTAAAGGTAACACGACAACGCTGCCTCGAGGGCTCTCCCTCCGGGGCAGGTGCAGGATGAGGCTGGAGCATCGGGGCTACGGGGGTAGCGAGAAGGGAAACCCACTCAGCAGGAGCACTTAGGGGAGTCACGGTCGAGGTGCCCGAGCTACTCGGAGGAGTAACCGGGGAAACAGGCAAGCTAGAACCAGGTGGAATATAAGGAGTAAATCCCGTAGACGGTGGAGTAGGGTAGGATCTAGCGGCTACTAAAGGAGTGCGAGCACGAGTCAGCTCTCGAGCCAGCTCGTGAATCAGAAGGTGACTAGCAGTGATATAGCGAGAAAGGTGGCTAGTAGCACTATCAGACTCCGGATCAATGATAGGGAAATGGACACGACCATTGTCGTGCAAGGATGGATAGTAGTGGAAACCTGGGTGGGTCTGCATCCGGACCTCGTTATAGCGCAGCTCGACGAGGACCTCAAATGCAGCAAACTGGACAGCCTAAGAAGCGGTGGAAGCGAAACCGCTCCTGGAGGTACGAATGTAAGAGCTGGAGGATGAACTGGTGCGTAGAGTAACCACAGCATCATACTTGTATACTGAGTCTGCTAGACGCTACCGGTACACCCGATACATCGGGTCGTCACCGTGAGGGTAGAGACGGCGCCATATATACATTCAGAAGAAGGTGCGGCGACGTGTACAGCATCAGCTCCAACTGGCACGGATACGACACTGGAGCCATCTACACTCACATCCATTAGTTGGTTAGAAATAAAAATAAAAGGAGTGCATGCAATGCAACAATCAGCTACAAACACTACCGGCACTTAAATTCTACTCTAACTAGTGTCCAGTTAACACGTCGGTAGTCTAGCGTGTCCTATAGTTAGCACGGCTTTGATACCAAGTGTTGTGGCACCCCGGCTCAGAGCAACCGGTTTTCCTTGCATTGCCAGCCCAGAGATCATGTCTTCTGGCAACACACACCATCTTGGTACAGAAAACAACCGCTTTATTGATACTAGCGGAACATAGTTCGACATTACATCAAGTTGCGAGGCCAAGCGGCACACACAGTGCGGCTGAACAATATGTACATTATTTAGTGAACATAAAGGGGCCTCGATCACGACAACTACGCAGTAGCGGAATGACGAAAAGCGGGACTCCATAGCTCAGGGACACTGATGTGGACACGATCTAGACTCGGACAGCACTCCGATCCAACGAAACTTTCCTGAAATCTGGCATGACACGCCAGGTCAGTACATTGAATGTACTTGCAAGCTCACAACAAGCATAAACATAATGACAAACAATATCCTGATATTTAACCAAATTATCATCAATGCAAAATCATACTAGTGATGCAGTGAACATGATCTTGTGCCTCAAGTCCCTCCGACTTGCTTACCAAACGGGTTACCTCGTAACCAAACAGTGATCTTTCTAGGATCACAATCGGACCACACTTTGGTCTTCATCATCAACAAACAGAACCAACTCTTTGGTTCCCATCATCAACAAACAGAACCAACACTTGGGTTCCCATCATCAACATAGTTTCTCAACCATCATTTTCCCAACAGTGCCATGTGATTAACATTACTGTGCATGATTATTTAGACGTTGACCCATGGTGTGACTTACTTCTGAGTTGTGTCCGTAACTGAGGATGCGACTGTCGATAGATTAAATACACTCTGCAGAGGTAGCGCAGTTTACCCACACCAAGGATCCATGGCCTCGCACTCCCATTCGGGTGGACCAACGGCATTCCGACGAACCCCCCCATTGTCATGACACTCTCCCGGCCACTCCGACTTACTCCCCACTTGGCTAAGTCCTGGGTGGCCCCGTGCCTACCAAAGGCATCAACGACCACCGTCGTGGCAAAACATAAACGGTCCCAAATGGGGACAAGGTACCATAACAACAACTACGGGCACACAAGGTTATGTCTGCTTACCGGGCCAAGGTAACGCACGCCCATAACCTTCCCTCGTTGGAGGCACCAACCAGAGGCACGACAACGGACCGAATAAAGGCCTTCCCATAAATGCAAATGTGGTTGCACTTGGAAAAACTCGATTAAGTGGCACCATGACCCGATCAACGATAGGTTCAAGTTGAGTTATTATCAAGTTTAACTCAAAGTAAAAATAACTGGTGTCATGATATGCCATGAAAATGCAACCATACAATATGCATCACATATTATCGAAAATAAATGGATCAACCTCATCAAGTATTTCACTAACCATAATCATCAGCAAACTCATACCACTTCTCTGGTTATGATTATTCAACAAACTTAACCATGATATTAACTTAAAATAATCCATTTTCTCACTTAAGAAAATATTAACCAAACTAGCCTTTTTCATAGTCATTTTATTTCTACATAACCAAATATTACTTCTACTAACTTAAACTGACTTAGTTAGTCTCAAACTACTGTAAACTAAGCATACCAACCGAAACAAGTATTCAACATGAATAAATATTTAATTGAGTGATTTAAATGCATGAACTAAATCGTTATTCAAGTTGGAAGATCACAAATATTGAGATGGCACCATGAAAATGTTGTTGTGGCTTGCCTTAGTGCAAATGAGGTTCACACTCCTCCTAGTGATCCTTAAGAAAAGCTTCACCTTCTGAAAATAATTAAAACAGAGAAAGAAAATATCAAGAAATACTCTGAAAATCACCAAAAAATCTAGAAAGCAGAGAAAAATCTCATTTTTGGTGAGCTGCTAGATCTTTTCATTAAGAACACAATGCAAAAAGAATTACTTCATTTGGACTTAAGGTTAAAAAGTTGTGGCTGTTTGAAGTTCTTTGGATAATATGAATTAAATCTGAATACAAGAAAAACCAGGGGAGGGGGTGACGTCGAAGGCGTAAACCAGCAGGGTGCCACCACTCATACCGCTTCGGGAGTGGGCTGAGTGGCTCATAGTAGGCTCCAGCAGTCAGGTCGAAGAGGGAGGGGGAGTGAAGCAGAGTCGGGCGGCGCGGCGGCGATGCTTTCTCCGGCGAGGAGTGCCCGATGACGAGATCTAAGAGGATAGGAATTGAGAGGAGATCGAGGTGCACCTACCCGTACCCGTAGTGTGGCTAGGGGTGGCCGGACGGGGTGGAACGAAGCCCTCCAGCGGCGGCAGCAGGCGGGGCTCATCGGAGATGGTGATTCCGGCGAGGCAGGGCCAGTACAACAGCTCCAACAGCACCAGCACGCACTAGTGGACCACCATGGACACGCCGGAAAAGTCAGTAGAGCTCGAGCGGCTCTGGAGAGGGAGGGGGCAGTGGACGGGGATCGCCGGGTAGCTGGGGGCGGGGGCGGCGGCTTCTTACGATGTTGTGGAGGTGTGTTGAGAGTGTGTGTGGAGAGAAACAAGCTCGGGAGGGCTCTATTTATAGGCAAGGCTGAGGCGGGGATCGAGAGCTCACCGGAGCTCTCTGGAGTAGCACCCGGCGACGAATGGCGTCAGTGAGAGGGGGAGAAGGCGCCGGGGATCACGCAGGGACTGTGGGAGGGCGGAGACGAACACATGAGCGGGGTACGCGACGAACATAGTGGTTCGTCACACTGTTGGGTTGGCTGGGTCGTGCCCGTGCTCGCAGCGGCGAGCTCCGGCGTCAGCGAGCGCCAGGGCGGAGTTAAGTGGGTCGAGACGGCGATGGTGGCGCGGTTTGGCAAGGTGCGGCAGTCGGAGAAGCGAGCACACATTGAATAGAGCGCGCGGCGGCATCCAGAGCGCGTCGACTAGCACATTGGCATCCTGCACACGCGTTGTCACCGCGCGAACTCTGGCAAAGAGCCACGGCTTGCCATAAATTCATGTCTGGTGTGTAGTCCTTAGTGGTTTGGGTCGTACCAATGCTTTGAGTCGAGCCCAGGTGCTACAGGTGAGTGGTTTACTTCCTGGTAAGTTTCTGGTTAGTAACTTGGGGAGTTAACTGAGGGCGATCTAGTAAGAGTTGAGGGCTGAGCTTTGGGGTTTAGAAATCACTTAGGAAGGTAGTGATGCTCAAGAAAAATCAGCCTCATTGGATCAAGGAAAATGCTACTTGCTGTAGAAACTACCTTTTCTGACCAGAACAAAAAAGATTTTCTATAGTAAAAATATTCCAAAAAGTGATGCAATATTTTTCCTCAGTGTGGTGCCCTAGGGTTCAAAGAATATTTGGGAATTTTCTCAGATTTTCGTGGGCAACGAAAATGGGGGTTGCTTTGGAGCATATGCTGCTGACTAGGGTTTTTGAAGAGAAAATGATTATTTTTCATTTGATAAAAATATTCCTATGATTATTTTGGGATTAATCAGAGAAGGAGTGATGGCTTGGGGGAGAGGGGAGCCACTTGGGTGAAAATCATGGGTATGCCCAAGGGTTTAAGTCCAACTGAAATGATTCAAAAACATAAATTCAAATAAAAGGCAATCAAAATCAAAATAAAGAAGATGGGGCAAAAACCAGGCTGTCACTATTATGTTGCTATCAAACTACTCTGTTACTTACAATTTCAGCACTTGCAGACATTACCTTGCTGAAAACCACTTGTCATTTCCTTCAGCTCCTCGTTGGGTTCGACACTCTTACTTATCGAAAAGAGCTACAATTGATCCCATATACTTGTGGGTCATCAAGGCTATTTTCTGGCGCCATTGCCGGGGAGTGAAGCGCCTTTGGTAAGTGGAATTTCGTAAGGAAACATTTATATGGTGTGCTGAAATTTACTGTTACTTGTTACTATGGAAAACAATCCTTTGAGGGGCTTGTTCGGGGTAACTTCACCTCGACCGGAACCACAATTAGCTACCCCTCAACCTACTGCACCTACTGAAAATATTGAATATGAAATTACTTCGGGTATGATAGAACAACTGCTAGCTAATCCTTATGCAGGAGATGGGACTGAACATCCTGATATGCACTTGATATATGTGGAACAAATTTGTGGATTGTTTAAGCTTGTAGGTTTACCCGGAGATGAAGTTAAGAAGAAGGTTTTCCATTTATCTTTGAAGGGAAAAGCATTGGCATGGTATAGGCTATGCGATGATATTGGATCTTGGAATTGGAATCGATTGAAATTGGAGTTCCACCAAAAAAATTATCCTATGCATCTAGTTCATCGCGATCGGAATTACATATATAATTTTTGGCCTCGTGAAGGAGAAAGTATCGCTCTAGCTTGGGGGAGGCTTAAGTCAATGTTATATTCATGCCCCAATCATGAGCTCTCAAGAGAAATTATTATCCAGAATTTTTATACTCGGCTTTCTCGTGATGATCAATCCATGCTTGATACTTCTTTTACTGGTTCTTTTATGAAGAAGACTATGAATTCCGATGGGATCTTTTGGAAAGAATTAAACGCAACTCTGAAGATTGGGAACTCGATGAAGGTAAAGTGTCAGGTATTAAGCTTAAGTATGATTGTGTTAAATCTTTTATGAATACCGATGCTTTTCAAAAGTTTAGCACTAAATATTGACTTGACTCTGAGATAGCAGCTTCTTTTTGTGAATCATTTGCTACTCATGTTGATCTCCCTAAGGAGAAGTGGTTCAAATATTACCCACCTATTAAAGAAGAAATAAAAGAACCGATACTAGCTAAAGAGGAAAGTATACTCTATAATGTTGATCCAGTTGTTCCTACTGCTTACATTAGAAACCACCTTTCCCTGTTAGGATAAAGGAACATGCTAAAGTTTCAACTGTGGTTAACAAAAGTTGTATTAGAACACCCAAACTTGATGAACAAATCAAAGTAGAACCTAGTGTTGCTATGATTAACGATCTCTTGCAAGAAAATATAGATGGGCATGTTATTTACTTCTGTAATGAAGCTACTAGAATTGTCAAACCCGATAGAATGGATAATAAACCCGTTGTTGGCATGCCCGTTGTCTCAGTTAAAATAGGAGATTAGTGTTATCATGGTTTATGCGACATAGGTGCTAGCGTGAGTGCTATTCCCTTTACCTTATATCAAGAAATTATGAATGACATAGCACCCGCAGAGATAGAAGACATAGATGTGACTATTAAACTTGCTAATAGAGATACCATATCACCAATTGGGATTGTTAGAGATGTTGAAGCCTTGTGTGGGAAAATAAAATACCCTACTGATTTTCTTGTTCTTGGTTCCCCACAAGATGACTTTTCTCCCATTATCTTTGGTAGACCTTTCTTGAACACCGTTAATTCTAAAATAGATCTTGAGAAACAAACTGTTGGTGTTAGTTTTGGTGATGAGTCTCATGAGTTTAAATTTTCCAAGTTTATTAGAAAGCTTCATGAAAAAGAATTGCCTAGTAAGGGTGAAATAATTGGTCTTGCTTCTATTGATGTGCCTCCTACTGATCCTCTAGAACAATATTTGCTAGACCATGAAAATGATTTACATATGCATGAAGGAAATGAAATAGGTAAGATTTTCTTTGAACAACGTCCTCTGCTTAAACACAATTTGCCTATTGAAACTCTAGGAGGTCCTCCTCCACCTAAAGGTGATCCTGTGTTTGAATTAAAACAATTGCTAGAAACTTTGAAATATGCTTATCTTGATGAGAAGAAGATATATCCTCTTATTATTAGTTCTAACCTTTCAGAACATGAAGAAGAAAGATTATTGAAAGTTCTAAGGAAACACCAAGCTGCTATTGGATATAATCTTGATGATTTAAAGGGCATTAGTCCCACTCTATGTCAGCACAAGATTAATATGGAACCTGATGCTAAACCCGTTGTTGATCACCAACGTCGGTGAAATCCAAAAATGAAGGAAGTGGTAAGAATGGAAATATTAAAACTTCTGGAAGAAGGTATAATCTATCCTATAGCTGATAGTAGATGGGTACGTCATGTTCATTGTGTCCCTAAGAAAGGAGGTATTACTGTTCATCCTAATGATAAGAATGAACTTATTCCACAAAGAATTGTTACAGGCTATAGAATGGTAATTGATTTCAGAAAATTAAATAAAGCAACTAGAAAAGATCATTACCCACTGCCTTTTATTGATCAAATGCTAGAAAGATTATCTAAGCACACACATTTTTGCTTCCTTGATGGATACTCTAGTTTCTCACAAATACCTGTTTCTCAACCTGATCAAGAAAACACCATTTTCACTTGTCCCTTTGGAACTTATGCTTATAGGCGTATGCCTCTTGGTTTATGCAATGCACGTACTACCTTTCAAAGATCTATGACTGCTATATTCTCTAACTTATGTGAAAAGATTGTTGAGGTTTTCATGGATGACTTTTCTGTTTATGGGAAGTCTTTCGATGATTGTTTAAGCAATCTTGATCGAGTTTTGCAGAGATGCGAGCAAACAAATCTTGTCTTGAATTGGGAGAAGTGCCACTATATGGTTAATGAAGGTATTGTTTTGGGCCATAAAATTTCTGAAAGAGGTATCGAAGTGGACAAAGCTAAGGTTGATGCAATTGAGAAAATGCCATGTCCTAAAGATATCAAAGGTATTCGTAGTTTCCTAGGTCATGATGGTTTCTATAGGAGATTTATCAAAGACTTTTCTAAAATTTCCATGCCTCTTACAATTCTTTTGCAAAAGGATGTCCCTTTTGTTTTCGATGATGATTGTTTAGAAGCCTTCGAAACAATCTAGAAAGCCTTAATTTCTACACCTATTGTTCAACCACCTGATTGGAACTTGCCTTTTGAAATTATGTGTGATGCTAGTGATCTGTTGGTGTTGTTCTAGGACAAAGATTTGATAAGAAACTGAATGTTATTCATTATGCTAATAAAACTCTAGACAGTGCTCAACAAAATTATGCAACTACTGAAAAAGAATTTCTAGGAGTGGTGTTTGCTTGTGATAAATTTAGATCTTATATTTTTGATTCGAAAGTTATTGTTCACACCGATCATGATGCTATAAAATATCGTATGGAAAAGAAAGATGCTAAACCTAGACTTATTCGATGGGTTCTCTTACTGCAAGAATTTGATTTACATATCACTGATAGAAAAGGAGCTGAGAACCCCGTAGCTGATAATTTGTCTAGACTTGAAAATGTGCTTGATGACCCACTACCTATTGATGATAGTTTTCCTGATGAGCAGTTAACTGCAATAAATGTTTCTCACAACACTCCTTGGTATGCTAACTATTCTAATTACATTGTTGCTAAATATTTACCACCTAGTTTCACATACCAGCAAAAGAAGAAATTCTTCTATGATTTAAGACATTACTTTTGGGATGACCCACTTCTTTATAAAGAAGGTGTAGATGGTATTATTAGACGTTGTGTACCTGAGCATGAACAGGGAAAAATCTTACGGAAATGTCACTCCGAAGCTTATGGAGGGCATCATGCTGGAGACAGAACTGCTCACAAGGTATTGCAGTCTGGATTTTATTGGCCTACTCTCTTCAAGGATGCTCGTAAGTTCGTCTTATCTTGTGATGAATGCCAAAGAATAGGTAATAGTGGTAAGCGTCAAGAAATACCTATGAATTATTCACTTGCTGTTGAACCGTTTGATGTTTGGGGATTTGATTACATGGGACATTTTCCTTCATCTAATGGGTATACACATATTTTGGTCGCTGTTGATTATGTTACTAAATGGGTGGAAGCTATTCCAACCAGTAGTGCTGACCAAAAAACCTCTATTAAAATGCTTAAGGAAGTTATTTTCCCAAGGTTTGGAGTCCCTAGATATTTAATGACTGATGGTGGTTCACACTTTATTCATGGTGCTTTCCGTAAAATGCTTGCCAAGTATGATGTTAACCATAGAATTGCATCACCTTATCAGCCTCAGTCTAGTGGTCAAGTTGAACTTAGCAATAGAGAAATAAAATTAATTTTGGGAAAGGCTGTCAATAGGTCCCGGAAGAATTGGTCTAAGAAGTTAGATGATGCACTTTGGGCTTGTAGAACAACATACAATAATCCTATGGGTATGTCTCCTTATAAAATGGTTTATGGAAAATCTTTTCATTTGCCCCTTGAGTTAGAACATAAAGCATATTGGGCAATCAAAGAACTCAACTATGATTTCAAACTTGCTGGTGAAAAGAGGTTATTTGATATTAGCTCTTTAGATGAATGGAGAACCCAAGCTTATGAAAATGCCAAGTCATTTAAATAAAAAGTTAAAAGATGGCATGATAAAAGAATTCAAAAGCATGAGTTTAAAGTTGGAGAATATGTTCTTTTGTACAACTCTCGTTTTAGATTCTTTGCAGGAAAACTCCTCTCAAAATGGGAAGGACCCTATGTTATCGAGGAGGTTTATCGGTCCGGAGCTATCAAAATAAATAATGCAGAAGGTACTAACCCGAAGGTTGTTAATGGGCAACGAATAAAACATTATATCTTAGGTACACCCATTAATGTTGAAAGTAAGATTGTTCAAACTATGACACCGGAAGAACACATAAAAGAGTCCTTCCGGAACACTCCAGAATTGTGAAAAAAGGGAGGTACGCAATGCAGTAAGTAAACGGACTCTGAAAAATCCGCAAAAATATTTTTTGTTAGTTTTTTAATATTTAGAAAATTAGGAAAATAAGAAACTTCTAGGAAAGTCACCCTGGTGGTCACAAGACACAAGGGCGCGCCCAGGTGGGTTGTGCCCACCTCGGGTACCTTCCGGACTTCATTTTTCTACCGTTTGCTTGTTTCCTGATACGTCTCCAACGTATCTATAATTTTTTTTATTGTTCCATGCTATTATATTATCAATCTTGGATGTTTTATGATCATTTTATAGTCATTTTATATCATTTTTGGTACTAACCTATTGATAGTGCCAAGTGCCAGTTGCTGTTTTCTGCATGTTTTTTACATCATAGGAAATCAATACCAAACGGAGTCCAAATGCAACGAAACTTCATGAAGATTTTTTATGGACCAGAAGACACCTAATGGGCCGAGGCTGCGCCTGGGGGGTGCTCCGAGGAGAGCACAACCCACCAGGGCGCGCCAGGAGGCCCAGGCGCGCCCTGGTAGGTTGTGCCCACCTCGGGTGCCCCCGGACCGCCTCTTTGCTCTATAAATACGCCAATATTCCAGAAACCCTAGGGCAGTCGACGAAAATCAATTCCAGCCGCCGCAGAGTCCAGAACCACCAGATCCAATCTAGACACCATCACGGAGGGGTTCACCACCTCCATTGGTGCCTCTACGATGATGCGTGAGTAGTTCTTTGTAGACCTTCGGGTCCGTAGTTAGTAGCTAGATGGCTTCCTCTCCCTCGCTGAATTCTCAATACAATGGTCTCTTGGAGATCCATATGATGTAACTCTTTTTGCTGTGTGTTTGTTGGGATCCTATGAACTTTGAGTTTATGATCAGATCTATCTTTTTATATCCATGAAAGCTATTTGAGTTTCTTTGATCTCTTATATGCATGATTTATTATAGCCTCGTATTTCTTCTCCGATATTTGGGTTTTGTTTGGCCAACTTGATCTATGTATCTTGCAATGGGAAGAGGTGCTTTGTAGTGGGTTCGATCTTACGGTGCTTGATCCCAGTGATAGAAGGGGAACCGACACATATGTATTGTTGCTACTAAGGATAAAACAATGGGGTCTATCTCTACATAGATAGATCTTGTCTACATCATGTCATTGTTCTTATTGCATTACTCCGTTTTTCCATGAACTTAATACACTAGATGCATGCAGGATAGCGGTCGATGTGTGGAGTAATAGTAGTAGATGCAGGCAGGAGTCGGTCTACTAATCTTGGACGTGATGCCTATGTATTGACCATTTCCTGGATATCATCATGATTATTTGAAGTTCTATCAATTGCCCAACAGTAATTTGTTTACCCACCATTTGCTATTTTTCTCGAGAGAAGCAACTAGTGAAACCTACGGCCCCCGAGCCTCTTTCTCATATATTTGCCTTTGCGGTCTGCTTTTCCTTTGCTTTAATTTTCAGATGTATTAAACCAAAAATACAAAAATACCTTGCTGCGTTTTATTCTTATTTATTTTATTTGGCGTTTGATCTATCAATCTACTACAATTTATCTCACGTCCGTTTGCCAATTTCTGGCGCCGTTACCCGAAAGGGATTGACAACCCCTTTAACACGTCGGGTTGCGAGTAGTTGTTATTTGTGTGGCAGGTGTTGTTTACGTTGTGTTACTTGGTTCTCCTACCGGTTCGATAACCTTGGTTTCATCACTGAGGGAAATACCTACCGCTGCTGTGCTGCATCATCCCTTCCTCTTTGGGGAAATACCGACGTAGTCCTAGTAGACATCATTTCCCAAGATAAAAAATCATTATATACCCCCCGAACCTATTGGACACCGTATCGCAGAGAAATCTTTCTGTTTCTTTTCTTGTTGCTTTCTTGATTGATCTGAAAATATGTCATCCGAAGACTCTGAGGGTGAGAGCTATGTTGCTGATTTCATCGCAAACCCCAAGTCTTATGGGGATGTGGAGCATTATGGATGGGCTTCGGAGGAAGAGGAAGACTATTATCCTAGGGAGAAGGAGGAGATGAGTGATACGTCTCCATCGTATATATAATTTTTGATTGTTTCATGCCAATATTATACAACTTTCACATACTTTTGGCAACATTTTATGTTATTTATTGGACTAACCTATTGATCAAGTGCCCAGCGTCAGTTCTTGTTTTTGCATGTTTTTTGTATCACAGAAAATCCATATCAAACAAAGTCCAAATGCAATAAAATTTTACGGAGAATTATTTTGGAATATATGTGATTTTTGGGAGTTGGAATCACCGCAAACGGAGGCCCACACAGCCCATAAGACACCAGGGCGTGCCAGAGAAGCCTGGATCGCGGTGGTGGGTTGTGCTCACCTAATACGTCGGTTGGAGCTCTACTTCGGGTGCAAGGAAGCTTATATCCGTACAAAATCGTGTTAAAATCTCAGTGCAATCGGAGTTATGGATCTCCCGGAATATAAGAAACGGTTTTCGGCCAGATCTAGGGAACGCGAAACAGAAGAGAATAGAGAGGGATATCCAATATCGGAGGGGCGGGAGCCCCTCCGCCGCCATGGAGACCATGGACCAGAGGGGGAACTCTCCTCCCATCTAGGGGGGAGGCCAAGGAATAAGAAGAAGGAGGAGGAGGGCTCTATCCCCCTCTCTCCCGGTGGCGTCGGAGTGCCGCCGAGGCTAGGATCGTGATGGCGATCTACATCAACAATCTTGCTACCGTCAACACCAAAGTTCTCCCCCTCTATGAAGTGGTCTAACACCCCTTCTCCCCGCTGTAATCTCTACTTAAACATGGTGCTCAACTCCATATATTATTTCCCAATGATCTATGGTTATCCTATGATGTTTGAGTAGATCTGTTTTGTCCTGTGGGTTAATCGTGATCTTGGTTGGTATGCTTGTATATTTTATTTATGGTGCTGTCCTATGGTGCCCTCCGTCTCACGCAAACATGAGGGACCCCCACTGTAGGGTGTTGCAATATGTTCATGGTTTGCTTATTGTCGGTGTTGCGGGGGTGACAGCAGCCTAAACGTGGATAAGTGGGTTATGGCGCATGGGAGTAAAGAGGACTTGATACCTAATGCTATGGTTGGGTTTCACGACCTTAACGATCTTTAGTAGTTGCGGATGCTTGCTAGAGTTCCAATCGTAAGTGCATACGATCCAAGTAGAGAAAGTATGTTAGCTCATGCCTCTCCCTCATATAAAATTGCAAGAATGTTTACCGGTACTTGCTATCGATTGCCTTGGGACAAATGACTTTCTTGTTGACAAAAGCTATCCAGTTTTACTACCTTGCAATTTTTTCATAGTTTTATTCTCGCAAAGTACTCGTAGTTTTATTCTTGCAAAATAGATTCATACTTGTTCTAGGTAAAGAAAACGTCAAGTGTGTGTAGAGTTGTATCGGTGGTCGATAGAACTTGAGGAATATTTGTTCTACCTTTAGCTCCTCGTTGGGTTCGACACTCTTATTTATCGAAGAAGGCTATAAACGATCCCCTATACTTGTGGGTTATCAAGACCTTCTTCTGGCACCGTTGCCGGGGAGCAATAGCGTGGGGTGAATATTCTCGTGTGTGCTTGTTTGCTTTATCACTAAGTAGTTTTTATTTCCTATTCTAAGTTGTTTTGTATCTTTAGTTATTGATATGGAACACGAAACACCAAAAAATTTAGTTGTACTTGCTACTCATGGAGATGGGGAACCTCCTAAAACCCTCGATGCTCGTTATGCGCAAAATATTATGCATTACTTTGATAATCCTGAGAAAACCCCATTCAACTTGATAATGGGAGTAATGTTGGATCAACGTGAATACTTTAGGGATTATCGCTTGATACAAAAAGGGAAACTTTTATGGGATCAAATTTATATGTTGCATTGGTATGCTCGGGATTTATGCTTGAGATATGATTTTACTTGTTGGTCTAGGATGAATGCTCCACACCTTCCCTTTTCATGCAAATTTAATGATAATGAAACCTTGGCTTCTTATGCTAGAGGTATATATGATTACTATGATGTGGAAAGAATAGAACTGAAATTTTTGCCATCCTTAAATATTGTTATGATAATTACAAATACAATTCCGATATTGATAAATTTATTGAGAGAGTCTCCGCTGTCCAAGAACAGACTAATATTTTGTACGAGTCTACGGAAGAAGAAATTGATGATATTGTGAGCTCATTGGATGAAAAAGATGATGAGGAGAGCGAACGGCAAAAGAAGGAAGAGCGGATTGATCACCAGTGCCCACCCTCTAATGAGAGTAACTCTTCAACTCATACATTGTTTAATTTCCCTTCGTTCTTTCCGAAGGATGAATGCCATGATAATTGCTATGATCCCGTTGATTTGTTTGAAATATCCCTTTTTGATGATGCTTGCTATGCTTGTGGCCATGATGCCAATTTGAATTATGCTTATGGAGATGAACTTGCTATAGTTAATTATGTTAAGAATGACATTGTTGCTATTGAACGCACACATGATAGTCCTATTATCTTTTTGAATTCTCCAAACTACACTATATTGGAGAAGTTTGTTCTTATTAAGGATTACATTGATCGGTTGCCTTTTACCACTACACATGATAATTTTGATGAGTATAATATGCATGTGCTTGCTGCTCCTACTTGTAATTATTATGAGAGAGGAACTACATCTCCGCCTCTCTATGTTGCCAACACGATAGAATTGCAAGAAACTTCTTATGCTATGTATTGGCCTTTACTTGATGTGCATGAATTGTTCTTGTATGACATGTCGATGCATATGAAGAGAGTTAGACTCCGTCATTGCATGATATATGTTGCTTTGTGCTCACTACTAAATGCCAAATCATTGCTAATTAAAATTGGCTTTGATATACCTTGGATCTGGGTGGATTCATTACTTGAGCACTTTATGCCTAGCTTAATGGCTTTAAAGAAAGCGATGCCAAGGAGACAATCTGGAAGTTTTAGAGAGTCATTTATTTCTGTTGAGTGCTTTTATACAGTTTAAAAAATATATATAGAGGGGAACTTAAATCTTCACAAAAAGAAAAGTGAAAGTGAGAGGGACAAGCATTGTGAAAGTGGGAGCTAGCCTTGAACTTTGTTCATGCCCATGGAAACTTTGTGAATCTTAATTACAAAAACTTTTCAACAAAAATAATTATCCCCTTGTACAATTCCATTGTATTATAAAATAATGTGCCAAGATTTGCCTTTAGGGTGATTTGATTGCTTGTTGTTATGTACGGTGCAGAAACGGAAACTTTGGCTGTAGCGCGTGAATTTTCATTTTTTACTGGAACGTCAAACGTTTCCAAAACTTTTTGCACAGTTGTGCTATACAAATTTTTTACGTTGTCCTAATTTTTTAGAATTTTTGAAGTTACAGAAGTATGGTAGTGTTCAGATTACTACAGACTGTCCTGTTTCAGACAGATTCTGTTTTTGATGCATTATGTTGCTTGTTTTGATGAAACTATCGATTCTATCGGTGGTATAAGCCATGGAAAAGTTATATTACAGTAGCTACAATGCAATGTTATATTACATTATGTTGCGTCCCGTCGGGCGCCACGCGTCAAGCCTGCTGCCCGGAGGCGGTTGGGGCCCGCGACGCTTCGCCCTAGCCCCTTGGCTTCGACTCGAAGCTAGCCCAAGCGCGCCTCGGGCCCGAGGGCTACTATCGGCATTCTGGGATTGGGGGCACCCGAATCTGCCTGCCTGCGGCCCACGGCATGGCCCCCTCGACGGCTTGGTATGGCCCAGCTGCAAGGCTGCCAAGTCAAGACCGCCAAGACCTCTGGAGGGACGGCTTCCCTAGGTCGCCTCCTGAGGAGCAGAGATTTCTATGCAAGTGCCCATCCTCCCGAGTTTGCGATGATGTGAGCCATGACGACCAAGGCAAGGCGGGCGCCAGCGGGTGATACGTTCATTTTGCATCTTGTTTTCCTACTATTATTTATGATGTTTTATGCATAATAATGCTTTTTGGAGTAATTCTAATGCCTTTTCACTCATAATATGCAAGGTACACACAAAGAGGGAGAATTCCGGCAGCTGGAAATCTGGACCTGGAAAGGGTACGTCAGGCTACCTATTCTGCACAACTCCAAACAAGCTGAAACTTTACGGAGATTTTTATGGAATATATGAGGAATATTGGAGCCAATAAGTACCAGAGGGGGGCCAACAGGTGGACACAACCTACCTGGGCGCACCTGGGAGCCCAGGCGCGCCCTGGTGGGTTTTGCTCCCCTCGTCCCACCTCCGGTGCCCATCTTCTCATATATAAGTCATTTTGATCTAGAAAAAAATCACGAGAGGACTTTCGGGATGGAGTGTCGCCGTCTCGAGGTGGAACTTGGGCAGGAGCACTTTTGCCCTCCGGTGGAGCGATTCCGCCGGGGGAACTTCCCTCCCAGAGGGGGAAATCATCGTCATCATCATCACCAACAACTCTCCCATCTTGGGGAGGGCAATCTCCATCAACATCTTCAACAGCACCATCTCATCTCAAACCCTAGTTCATCTCTTGTGTTCAATCTTTGTACCGGAACTATAGATTGGTGCTTGTGGGTGACTAGTAGTGTTGATTACATCTTGTAGTTGATTACTATATGGTTTATTTGGTGGAATATTATATGTTCAGATCCAATATGCTATTTAATACGCCTCTGATCTTGAGCATGATTATCATTTGTGAGTTATTACTTTTGTTCTTGAGGTCACGGGAGAAATCATGTTGCAAGTAATCATGTGAACTTGATATGTGTTTGATATTTTGATAGTATGTATGTTGTGATTCCCTTAGTGGTGTCATGTGAACATCGACTACATGACACCTCACCATATTTGGGCCTAAGGGAATGCATTGTGGAGTAGTTATTAGATGATGGGTTGCGAGAGTGACAGAAGCTTAAACCCTAGTTTATGCGCTATTCCGTAAGGGACCGATTGGATCCAAAAGTTCAATGCTATGGTTAGAATTTATTCTTAATACTTTTCTCGTAGTTGCGGATGCTTGCGGAGGGTTAATCATAAGTAGGAGGTTTGTTCAAGTAAGAACAACACCTAAGCACCAGTCCACCCACATGTCAAATTATC
Source organism: Triticum aestivum (assembly GCF_018294505.1). Classification (NCBI taxonomy): domain Eukaryota; kingdom Viridiplantae; phylum Streptophyta; class Magnoliopsida; order Poales; family Poaceae; genus Triticum; species Triticum aestivum. The sequence goes on from NC_057805.1 coordinate 18,717,518, forward strand.
AAAGTAGCGAACACGAATCGAATCAACATGATGAAAGTGACTAGATGAAATTCCCGTGTACCCTCAAGAACGCTTTGCTTATTATAAGAGACCGTTTTGGCCTGTCCTTTGCCTCAAAATGATTGGGATATCTTGCTACACTTTTGTTACTATAATCGTTACTTGCTCATAACAAATTATCTTGCTATCAAACTACTTTGTTACTTACAATTTCAGCACTTGCAGACATTACCTTGCTGAAAACCACTTGTCATTTCCTTTTGCTCCTCGTTGGGTTCGACACTCTTACTTATCGAAAAGAGCTACAATTGATCCCATATACTTGTGGGTCATCAGGGGCGTAGAGGAGACAGTTTTCCTTTTCGTGCTAAGGAAGCAAGGACAGACGTGGGTTTCCAGGGAATCCCCCAAAGCTTTCCATTCCGATGCAACAAGACCAAGACCACAGGCTCGGCAGGACGGATGTCATCACCGAGCCCACCGCTGGGTCACGACCAAAAGCTTAGCAGCAGAAGACCACCTTTCATTAGGATTAGATGTACTTCTTGTCCCCTTTCAAATTGGCTGTTGTGGGATCGCTTCCCGCCTAAGTTTCGAGAGAAGAGGACGAAGGCCACTATAAATATAGGTTAGCCACCACCATAGAGGAGGAGCTCTTTCGGACCCTCACCTCGAGAGCCCTCGCGAGGCTGTTCATCCTTTGTACTTGTTCATCCCCAGCCTCCTCGTGAGGCCAATCCACCACAAAGTAGGAGTAGGGTTTTACACAGCAAGGTGGCCCGAACCTGGATAAACTGCCGTGTTCATCTTCTTCCCCGCTCACGCGAACTCGACGAGGCTAGGTTGAAGGGTGGCGAGCTAGAGACTCGAGAGGTTGAGATCTTCACACACGCCCCAGAGTTCGAACCTTCTTGGGTCTACGGAGCCCTGAATCCGACAACGACTGGGGCCCAGGCGCACCCTGGTGCGTTGTGCCCACCTCGGTGGCCTCCTGCACCACCTCTTCACCGTATAAATACCCAAATATTCCAAAAACCCTAGGGGAGTCGACGAAACACAATTCCAGCCACCGCAAGTTCCAGAACCACGAGATCCCATCTAGGCACCATCACGGAGTGGTTCATCATCCTCATTGGTGCCTCTCTGATGATGCGTGAGTAGTTCATTGTAGACCTACGGGTTAGATGGCTTCCTCTCTCTCTTTTGATTCTCAATACAATGGTTTCTTGGCGATGTATTTGATGTAACTCTTTTTGCGGTGTGTTTGTTGGGATCCGATGAGCTTTGAGGTTATGATCAGATCTATTTATCCATGAAAGTTATTTGAGTTTTGATCTCTTATATGCATGAGTATTTATAGCCTTGTATTTCTTCTTCGAATCTTTGGTTTAGTTAGGCCAACTAGATCGATTTTTCTTGCCATGGGAAGAGGTGCTTTGTGATGGTATCGATCGTGCGGTGTTCTTTCCCAGTGACAGAACGGGTAGCAAGACATGTATTGATCGTTGCCATTAAGGATAACAAGATGGGGTCTATTCCTACATGAATAGATCTTGTCTACATCATGTCATCGTTCTTATTGAATTACTCCATTTCTCCATGAACTTAATACGCTACATGCACGCTGGATAGCGGTCGATGTGTGGAGTAATAGTAGTAGATGCAGGCAGGAGTTGGTCTACTAATCTCGGACGTGATGCCTATATATTGATCATTGCCTAGATATCATTATAATTATTTGAGCTTCTATCAATTGCCTACCAGTAATTTGTTTACCCACCGTGTGCTATTTCTCGAGATAAGCCACTACTGAAATCTACAGCCCCCGGGTCTATTCTTTATCATATTTGCGTTCCAATATATTATTTGCTTTGAGATCTATTTTTATTTGGTTTTATTTTCAGATATATTATTCCAAAAACCCAAAAATACTTTGCTGCACTTTTTATTTGTATCTTTTATTTCACATTTTTTTCGAGATCTATTTATCCAATCTATCACAATTTTATCCCGTCAACTTGCCGATTTCCTACGCCGTTACCCGTAAGAGGGATTGACAACCCCTCATAAGCGTCGGGTTGCAAGTATTTGTTCTTTGTGTGCAGGTACCGTTTACATAGTGTAGCTTGGTTCTCCTACTGGATTGATACCTGGGTTTCATAACTAAGGGAAATACCTACCGTAGATGTGCTGCATCATCCCTTCTTCTTTGGGGAAATACTGACGTAGTTCAAGCCGCATCAAAAGGAATTTCTGGCGCCATTGCCGGGGAACATCAAGTCAAATCTCCCAACAACTCGCCAATTTCTGGCGCCGTTGCCGGGGAGACATCATCAACATCTATCAGGTTCCTAATCACAAACCTCATCTCCTTGCAATTTACATTATTTGCCATTTGCCTCTCCTGTTCATCTCCCCCACTTCACAAAAAATTGCCGTTTTATTCGCCCTCTTTTTGGTTCGCCGTTTTCTTGTCAGATCTTTTTTTGTGTGCATTCTTGCTTGCTTTGTCATTATGGCAGTTCTTCCTCTATTTCTTGTACCCCCGAGAATGAGGTTCTTAATTTTAAACAAGGGGGGGGGGGAATCCAAAATATGATTGGTATATAATTTGCAATGCTCATAATAGATATATTCATAAGCAATCCATCGTTGTCCTTCTTTGCAGTTTTTATGTGGGCATTACCACTTGGTATAGATTTGTTCTGGATACGATTACCGGTGGGAATTTCTTGATGTGTCCATCTTTGGATGCTTTTAATGCTATGGTAAATCTAGTGGGTTCACCACCTATCATTGTTAATGACATAGATTTGACTCTCGAGCATGTTATGCAAAGATTCGATGCTATTGAAAAGGAGATGATTATTGAGGAACAAATTGAAAATTTGGATAAAAGAATGCATAATCTTGCTAATAAAGTTGGGTCAAAAGTGGGAGAGGGTTTTAACTTCTAAAAGAAAAGGAAATTGTAATCAATGAAAGAATTGAAGAGAGCCCCTCTCGGATTGATAAGTTGGAAGAATCAATGAAAGAATTGTAATCAATGAAAGAATTGTAATCTATTGTTTGGAGTATAAAAGCACTGTCCTAGACATATAAGGCAAATGAAGGCAGTATTGTGATATTAATAGCACATCTCTAATTCAAAGCTAGATGAGGAAATCATCCGAGTATGCAGATTTTTATCAGGTTGTGTTTGTCGGATTCAGGGCTCCGCAGACCCAAGATAGATTCAAACTCTACGGTGCGTGCGAAGAACTCAACCTCCCCAGTCTGCCAACTCATAGATCTCACAGCCTAGCTCGATGAACTGGAAGGAAATGGGACAAGGCAGTTTACCCAGGTTCGAGCCACCTTGCGGTGTAATACCCTACTCCTGCTTTGTGGTGGATTTGCCTCGAGGTGGGCTGAGGATGAACTGATAGAAAGGAAGAACAACCTCAGGAGGTGTGTTCTTGTGTTTGTGTGAGCTGGTGAGGGTGTGGATGCTCTGAATGCTCCATGTCTCTCTGTGGTGGTGGCTAGGCTATATTTATAGTGGCCTTGGTCCTCTTCCCCCAAAATGAAGGTGAGAAGGGATCCTACAACGGCCAAATTAGAAGGGAGACAACTAGTACATCTTATCGTTACGAAAGGTGGTATGCGCCTGCAAACCTTTTGGTCGTGACACCATGGTGGGCTCGGCGATGACTAATATGTCTCCAACGTATCTATAATTGATGAAGTATTCATGCTGTTATTTTATCATTCTTGGATGGTTTACAATCATTTTATAGCAACTTTATATCATTTTTTGGGACTAACCTATTGACCCAGTGCCCAGTGCCAGTTGCTGTTTTTTGCTTGTTTTTTACATCGGAGGAAATCGATATCAAACGGAGTCCAAACACCGCGAAACTCCACGGAGATTTTTTATGGGCCAGAAGACTCACGATGGGCCAAAGAAGCACCTGGGGGGTGCCCCGAGGGGGGAAGAACGCACCTGGGCGCCCCAGGCCCCCCTGGCGCGCCCAGGTGGGTTGTGCCCACCTCGGTGGCCTCCCGCACCCCTTCTTTGCACTATAAATTCCCAAATATTCTGAAACCCTTCAGGGTTAACATAGATCAGAAGTTCCGCCGCCACAAGGCTCCGTAGCCACTGAAAACCAATCTAGAGCCGTTCCGGCACCCTGCCGGAGGGGGAATCATCTCCGATGGCATCTTCATCATCCCGGCGGCCACCACGATGAGGAGGGAGTAGTCCACCCTCGGGGCTGAGGGTTTGTACTAGTAGCTATGTGTTTAATCTCTCTCTCTCTCTCTCGTGATCTATATCATGGGCTTTGTTAATATAGTCAGATCATATGATGTTTCTCCCCATTATACTCTTGTTATGATGAATTGAGTCTTTACCCTTTGAAGTTTTGTATTGTCGGATTGAATATTCAGAGATCAGAACACATGGTGTATGTCTTGCAATATGAATACTTGAGGTGACAAATGGGGTATTATATTGATTCACTTGATATGTGTTATGGCATTCAACTCGCGGATTCCCGCGGTGATACTGGGGTAATCTATGCATAGGAGTTGATGCACATTTTTATTATCTTTTCCGATAGAAACTTTGGGGTCTCCTTGTAGTTCTTTGTGTGGACTGAGTATTATGAATATGAATTTTCTTTGGTGTTATTCTAGTACGAACTCTTTATTAGATCGATCGGGAAGAATAGCTTGCGTCTTCTAGTACGAACTCTAGAATAGATTGATCGGAAGGACTAGCTTTGAGGTGGTCTCTTACCCTACAAACAATTTCTATCTTTTGTTCTTCGCTAATAGGCACTCAGGAGTGATTCTTTGCTGCCCTTTGAGGGATAATCATATGATCCAACTATGTTAGCATTGTTGAGAGATTGCACTAGCGAAAGTACGGACCCTAGGCCTCATTTTTAAGCATTGCAATACCGCTTTTGTGCCCGTTTACTAATTGCTACCTTGCTGTTTTTATTAATTCAGATTATAAAAATATGTTTACCATCAATATTACACTTTTATCACCATCTCTTTGCCGAACTAGTGCACCTATACAATTTTCCATTGTATTGGGTGTGTTGGGGACACAAGAGATTTCTTGTATTTGGTTGCAGGGTCATTTGAGAGAGACCATCTTCATCCTACACCTCTCACGGATTGATAAACCTTAGGTCATCCACTTGAGGGAAAATCGCTACTATCCTATTAAACCCTGCGCTTGGAGGCCCAACACGTGTCTACAAGAATAAAGTTGCGTAGTAGACATCAAGCTCTTTTCTGGCGCCGTTGCTGGGGAGGTGAGTGCTTGAAGGTATATATTTCGATCTTGCAATTGAATCTTTTAGTTTATTGTTTTATCACTAGTTTGGTTTATAAAAGAAAACTATAAAAAATGGAATTTAGGTTGCATCATATTATTGATCATATTTATAATATCTTTCTTGAAAATGATGGTTCGGAAAATTGTGCTCAATTGTTAGAAGAAGAAGTCAATAAAATTTTTGGCACAAAAAATTTGAATGATGAGCATGATTGCAATGTTGCTAGTGTGAATTCTTTGAATATCCAAATTGCTAAAGATGATTGCACAAGTCATGAGAAAAATGTTTCTTATAAGCATGTCACTTTTTGAGGAGTGAATTGGGAGTGCCTTTGCACACCAAAGTGGGAAGATAGATTTTGTAAGAAGCATAAATATTTAGAAATGAAAAGTTTGCAAGAGAGGCTAGATGATTGCGCTGAAAGATTTAATTTTTTCTGTCATCCTTGTGAACTTTGCAATGAACATGGTAATTTAAATCTTCAATTCAGATTCTTTCATGATCAAATAGTGTCCAAAATTTGTGATAACTTGATTACCCTTGAGCGTCATAAATAGCTTAGTCTTCTTTTGGATGAAGAAATGAAACGTATAACTAAGGGTATTCCAAAATTTAATCTCGAGAGATTTCTTGATTTTGATCTAGAGGAAATTTATATGTTTTGTGTGGTAAATTGAATTGAGAATCCTTATATTGCCAAGTATATAAAGACAAGAGAACAAATAGAATATGAAGAGAGTACTAATGAAAGGGAAAATATTTCCCAATACCCTCCTAGTGTTTATTATGATGAATCAGGGAATGAGGAGGAACTTCCTATCCAATCAATCTCTTCAACAAGGAGCTCGAGAAAATTAATTGAACCCACACATGAGGTGGTGAAGAAGAAAAAGAAAAGAAGAAAAACTAGAGGTAGAAAGTTAACTCTCCCAAGTAATATTGCTCCTATCACCATTGTGCCTCATGAAAGTGAATCAAATATGTTGATGGAGGATGATGATATTGAGTATGATTTTGTTATGCGTAATACTTGTTGTAATGATTATGCTTGGGAAGACAATGATGTCTTTTATGATCTTGAAAATCTTTTTGGCACTCTCTTGGAAGAATATGATAATAATGCTTGATATACTATTGGTGCCATTCATGCTAATGATAAGAATGATTATGATGATATGCGAAACCACAAGCTTGGGGATGCTATGTTTGACGAGTATGAAATGTTTGAAGATTTATTTGCTGGAAATAATGCTTATCCTAAGCTTGGGGATGATTTTCATAATGAATATGACCCTTTGATTCCTTCTACTTTCGATAAGAAAATTTGTTATGATGATAGCATGCCTCCTATTTATGATGATTACAATGATGAAAGTGGGTTTGGAAGAGTGTCAACTCTAGGTAGTAGTGATCCCACTAATTTGGGGGGTGTTGAATCTTATTACAATATTGATGAAAGTGGATTTGGAGAGGTCATGACTTTATTTAGTGATTCATCCACTATTTTGGAAGAGGTTTCAATTGATTATGACAATGAAGTTGCTATCTATGATGATTATTATGATGACATGTATGCCATAAAGAGTGATAAATCTTCTATGCTTGTGCATCATTAAAGGGGTGCTGTATGTGATAGTTATATTGTTGAACCCTTTCATGATGTCTCTGAAAATTATTATGAGGAAGGAACTTATGCTGTTACATATCTCAGTAATATCAAGTTTCTTCTCTATGTGTTGATTGTTTTGAAGTTGCACTTGTTTGGCTTCCTATGCTAGTTGATTCTTGTTCCCATAAGTTGTTTGCTCAAAAAATCCCTATGCATAGTAAGTGGGTTAGACCTAAATGTGCTAGGCATATGCTTCATGATGCTCTCTTTATGTTTCAATTCTTATCTTGTATGCGAGCATCACTGAAACATCATGCCTAGCTTAAAATGCATTAAAGAATAGCGCTTGTTGGGAGACAACCCAACACTTTTACCTACTGTTTTTATGTGTTAACATTATTATGCTACTGTATTGATCATGTATTATTGCTTTGTTTCAACAAAGTGCCAAGTAAAGCCTTTGGGATCATGTTGAGTGATAGTTGATTTGACCCTGCTGAAAACAGAAACTTTGCGCTCACGAAAATGGGTCCCATTTTTAACAGAGGAGTGATTTTGAGTTGATTCTTTTTGAATAAGTTTAATATACAAATTTCTCACGTGGACCAATTTGTTTCATAATTTTTGGAGTAGCATAAGTATGGTAGTTATCCAGATCATTACAGACTGTTCTGTTTTTGACAGATTCTATTTTCAATGCATAGTTTGCTTGCTTTCTAGTTTCTATGGCTTATATTACTCAATATAAGTTGTAGGAATGATATGCTACAGTAGGCATTGTGTGAGAACAATTATTAATCTTGTCTTTGACAGTACCAAAGTGAAATGGTTTGCTCTTTATCATACTAACCTATCTCACAAAGTTCCGTTAAGTTTTGTGTGATTGAAGTTTTCAAGTTTTGGGTGAGATGTCGATATGAGGAGAATAAGGAGTGACAAGACCCTAAGATTGGGGATTCCCAAGGCATCCCAAGTTAATATCCAAGGAAGATCCAAGCAACTAAGCTTGGGGATGCCCCGGAAGGCATCCCCTCTTTCGTCTCCAACATTATCGGTAACCTCACTTGGAGCTATGTTTTCATTCGTCACATGATATGTGTTTTACTTGGAGCGTCAATTTATTTTGTTAGAATTTTATTTATGTTATTTAGAATAATGTTTTGCATCTTTTATTTCAATAAAAGTGGCATTGATAGCCTTTGCCATGCTTATCTTGCAAGTATACATATTGCTGTTTGAAAACAAACAGTTTATCGATGTTGCAATAATTCCCGAGGAATGTCAGAATGTGATAAAATTTTGAAACTTTTTGCATTATAAGCTATGATAAATTTTCTATAGTGTGGTAGAATTTCATAACGTTTGGAGTTGAATAAGTATTGATACTCTTGCATTCTTTACAGACTGTACTGTTTTGGCAGATTGCTGTTATGTTTGCATATGTTTGCTTGTTTAATGATTCTATTTGAGGATAGGAGTATTGAATATGCAGAGGCATTTAGTAGGCAATGTTGAAAAATAATTTTAGTGATTTGCTACAGTAGAGAATGATAAAGTTTTTGCATTGGTTTATACTAACTTATCTCACGAGTTCTTGTTGAGTTTAGGGTGGATGAAGCTATTGAGATTTAGGAAACCGTGGTATGAGAGGAATTAAGGAGACACAAAATCTCAAGCTTGGGGATGCCCAAGGAACCCCAAGATAATATTTCAAGAAGTCTCAAGCATTTAATCTTGGGGATGCCCCGGTAGGCATCCCACCTTTCTTCTTCAACAATTATCGGTTAGTATCAGTTGAGCCTAAGTTTTTGCTTCTTCACATGATGAGTGCTATCCTTGAAAATGTCATTTTATTTCGTTTTTGCTTGCTGTTTTAATAAAATACTTAGATCTGAAACTTTTAAATAAGAGATAGTCTTCACATAGCTATCTATTTAGTTAACTACTCGCATGATATTCACTGATATCTTTTTGGAGTAGTTTGTCATTTACTCTTGTGCTTCACTTATATCCTGTGAGTAAATTGTTGAATAAATTGAATGTCATGAAGTTGAAATTATATCATGCCTGGTGGTAGCTTCACATTGGGTTTAGAAAGTGAAATCTTTTGAGGCTTGACAATCACAATTTTGGTCATACAAGCAATTCACGAATAATTAGTATAAGGAAGAGAACTTTCACATGCAAATACACTATCATGCAAATCTTTTGTGATTGTGAGCCCCCATCAAAATATTATATGCCAAAATTGTTGACGTTGGACAAGGAAGACAACGTAATGATTTGTGTTTGTTCATATTCACATAGAAGTCATATTGTCATAGATCCTTCAACATGTCGTGCTTGCCCCCTATCTTTTCAAGTGTCCACCATACCTACCTAAGGATTGAGTCAGATCTTTCAAGTAAGTTGTCATCATGCAATAAGGCAATAAAAATTGCTTCTAAAAGTGTTAGATCATTTAGTGTAAGAGAAAATTGAGCGTTGTACGAACTTATGATGGCAAAGAAATAAAAGCGACAGACTGCATAATAAAGGTTGCTATCATAAGGGGCAATATAACGTGACGTTCTTTTGCACTAAGGGATTGAGCATACAAACAAATAAGCGCATGGCAACCTCTGCTTCCCTCTGCGAAGGTCCTATCTTTTACTTTTCAGTATTTACTTTCATGCAAAGAGTCAAAGTTTTTCTCTCTATTCCTTCTTATTTTTCTCTTTTGGCAAGCATCATGTGGTGAGGAAAGAGCTAGGCACATATGTCCAGTTGAATATGGGTAGCATGAGTTATTATTGTTGACATCACCCTTGTGGTGAATACGTTGGGAGGCAAAACAATAAGCACCTATCTTTCTATGTGTCCGGTTGAAACGTTTTGCTCATGTGAAAGCGGTGAGTGTTAGCAATCATAGAAGACTATATGATGGTTGAGTATGTGGAGCTCTTACTTAGACTCCATTGAATAAGTTGAATTGCAATTGCTTGGTGACCAAGAACATAGGTTGTTGAGTTTCAAGAGAGTTCATTGTTTAAACCTTAACATGTGAATTAGTTGCCACTACACCATGAGAATTTTTATGAGAAAGAATTGCTGTTATGATGCTAGGAAAAGTGATTGAAACTGTCATTGATCAAACTTATGCACTTCGCTAGCATTCACACTTCATAAATTATTTATTTTATCATTTACCTACTCGAGGACGAGTAGGAATTAAGCTTGAGAATGCTGATACGTCTCCAACGCATCTATAATTTATGAAGTATTCATGCTGTTATTTTTATCTTTCTTGGATGTTTTACAATCATTTTATAGCAACTTTATATCATTTTTTGGGACTAACCTACTGACCCAGTGCCCAGTGCCAGTTGCTATTTTTTGCTTGTTTTTTACATCGCAGGAAATCAATATCAAACGGACTCCAAACACCGCGAAACTCCACGGAGATTTTTTATGGGCCAGAAGACTCTTGTGGGCCAAAGAGCACCTGGGGGTGCCTCGAGGGGGACACAACCCAGCAGGGCACGCCAGGCCCCCTGGCGCGCCCAGGTGGGTTATGCCCACCTCGGTGGCCTCCCGCACCCCTTCGTTGCACTATAAATTCCCAAATATTCCGAAACCCTTCGGGGTTAACCTAGATCAGAAGCTCCATCGCCACAGGGCTCCGTAGCCACCAAAAACCAATCTAGACCCGTTCCGGCACCCTGCCGTAGGGGGAATCATCTCCGGTGGCCATCTTCATCACGCAGCGGCCACCACGATGAGGAGGGAGTAGTCCACCCTCGGGGCTGAGGGTTTGTACCAGTAGCTATGTGTTTAATCTCTCTCTCTCTCTCTCTCTCGTGATCTATATCATGGGCTTTGTTAATATAGTCGGATCATATGATGTTTCTCCCTGTTATACTCTTGGTATGATGAATTGAGTCTTTACCCTTTGAAGTTTTGTATTGTCGGATTGAATATTCAGAGATGAGAACACATGATGTATGTCTTGCAATATGAATACTTGAGGTGACAAATGGGGTATCATATTATTCACTTGATATGTGTTATGGCATTCAACTCGCGAATTCCCGCAGTGATATTGGGGTAATCTCTGCATAGGAGTTGATGCACGTTTTTATTATCTTTTCCGATAGAAACTTTGGGGTCTCCTTGTAGTTCTTTGTGTGGACTGAGTATTATGAATATGAATTTTCTTTGGTGCTATTCTAGTACGAACTCTTGATTAGATCGATCGGGAAGAATAGCTTGTGTTATTCTAGTACGAACTCTAGGATAAATTGATCGGAAGGAATAGCTTTGAGGTGGTCTCTTACCCTACAAACAATTTCTATCTTTTGTTCTCCGCTAATAGGCACTCGGGAGTGATTCTTTGCTGCCCTTTGAGGGATAATCATATGATCCAACTATGTTAGCATTGTTGAGAGATTGCACTAGCGAAAGTACGGACCCTAGGCCTCATTTTTTAAGCATTGCAATACCGTTTTTGTGCCCGTTTACTAATTGCTACCTTGCTGTTTTTATTTATTCAGATTATAAAAATATATTTCTACCATGAATATCACACTTTTATCACCATGTCATCGCCGAACTAGTGCACCTATACAATTTTCCATTGTATTGGGTGTGTTGGGGACACAAGAGATTTCTTGATTTGGTTGCAGGGTCATTTGAGAGAGACCATCTTCATGCTACACCTCTCATGGATTGATAAACCTTAGGTCATCCACTTGAGGGAAAATTTCTACTGTCCTACAAAACTCTGCGCTTGGAGGCCCAACACGTGTCTACAAGAATAAAGTTGCGTAGTAGACATCAATGACCTCCGTCATGCCGTCCTGGCGGCCTTGGTCTTGTAGCATGGAAATGGAAATCTTTGGTTGATTCCTCGGGACTCTGCGCCTGCGCTTGCCTCTCTAGCACCAAAGAGGAAACCTGCTGTACAGTGCCCGCTGGCGCCCGCCTGGCCTTGGTCGTCATGGCTTGCGTCATCTGAACCTCACGAGGTGAGGGCTCGCATGGAAATCACTGCTCCTCAGGGGCCAGCCTAAGGAGGCCACTCCATCTGGAGGCCTTTGCGTCGTCTGCCTCGCGAGGCTTGGCCCCTCGCGATGGTCCTGTGTTGTTGGTGTTGAAGATGGGCCATACCAGGCCGTTGATGGAGCCACGCCGTGGGCCGCAGGCAGGCAAGTCTTGGTACCCCGGTTCCCAGAACGCCGACAGTAGCCCCCGGGCCCAAGGCGCGCTCGGACTTGGCTCCGAAGCGAAGCTAAAGGGCAAGCGCGAATCGTCGTGGGCCCCAACCGCCTGCAACCCAGTCGACGCGTGGCGCTTGATGGGACGTGGGCGTCTCCGCTTCCCCATGCTGCCTCAGCAACCGTTCGACTTGACAAGAGCCTGCTGCATGTGAAAATATCATCATTACTGGGAATCGTCGAGGCCGGCGGTTGGCCTCCCTCTGGCTATAAATGGGAAGACGGCCGGAGCCCCCTACTCATCTCCATCTTCTCACTGCTTGCTCTTTCTTCTTCTCCCTTGTCTTGCCGAAGCGTCCGTGGCATCGACGAGGAGGTTTTCCGTGGCGGAGAACTGAAAAGCCCCCAAGGAGGGGCTGGGCTCGCCTCCGCCAAAGAGAGGCCGTGAGCGGCCCCGGAAGCACGCGTCGACTCCTGTAGCGGCCCCTCGGGGGTGCGGGCGCGCTTCTTTGGTGGCTGGCGCTGCCTCTGGCAGCCGCGGCGGGGCTTCTTGGGTGGATGTCGAGATCACCGCCGCTGGCAATGTGTTCCTGAACCGCGGGTGGGAGCAGTTTGCCCGTGCGCGCGACCTGGATGGGAGGTGCACCCTCCATTTCAGGTCAGAGTCTTTGGCGAAAATGGCCGACGCCTGGGGTGCTGCCCGGAGAGCGACAGCGATGATGAGGGCGACGGTGACGGCGCCGCCGCTAGCAGTTAGTTTGCCATTGGAGATGGCTCCACCTCCTCCAGCAGCGGGGGCTCCTCTTCTGGGCAGAGCGCAGGCCACGACGAGGAAGACGAGCCTCCATCCCACTGGGCCCGGACCAAGGAAGGCGACGTGCTGCATCGCCGCCGTGCCCCGGTGAAGCAGGAGGAAGACTCTGACTAATTTCAGGCGCTGCTGGGGCTGGGCCTCAGGAGACGCTGATGTTGCGCAGCCTGCTTCTGTTTTCTTCTTCTCTTCTTTTTTTCTCTGCATTTGAAAGAAGGAGAGGGCCCTGTTGGGACGTTTGATGAACCATGGCGCTCGCGCCGTTATGCTATGCTTGTTATCTGGATACTATACAATGATATCCGTGTTATATGTGTTGCTACTGAGCGTAGTTAGGACGACTTAGCTCGATGCTCTCGTAGTAGACTCCCATGTCGCGAAGGCATGCTCCTTGCTTTGAAGATGTATTCCGAGGCTTCCTTCTTGAAGGCTCGGGAGCCGTTGAGCCTCAGGAGACATCACGCAACTGCGGGGTCAGAAGACCTCACGGGGCGCCTCGTCACACCTCGCGTGAGCCCCCGAGTGTAGGTTGGCCGTGGCCAGTACGTCACGTCATGATGCCCGGAGGCGGACTTGAGAGGGCGTGCATGCCCGCGAGCTCATTCGAGGTCTTCTCACGAGGATAAAGATGTCGAAGGCTGAGGTAGCAGGCTTCGGTGAGGTGTGGTGAGCCTAGGCGCACACACACCATGCCCATCCCCCACGCGCGGGGTGCACGAGGAAGAGTGACGGGCAACTGCCGCTCCTCCTGAGACAAGGTTGAAAAGGTGAAAAGAGAGAGAAACTTTCAAACCGCTGTGAACGAAAGACATGAAAGCTCCAAATTTCATTCAAGAAGTTGCAAACCAGCTACAGAAAGCAAGCAAAAGAACAGCCGCGTCCGGCACCTAGACTAGCCTTCTTGTCTTCCCACCAGCGCGGACGTGGGTGGGAGCCCCTGATACCTCTCCAACATATCTATAATTTATGAAGTATTCATGCCATGTTTACAACTATTTTATTTGGTTTTAGTATGATTTGCACGGAACTAACCCGGACTGATGTTGTTTTCAGCAGAACTACCGTGGTGTTGTTTTTTGTGCAGAAATGAAAGTTCTCCAAATGAGCTAAAACTTTTTGACGATTTTTTTGGAACAAAAGAGACCCCCGAAGCTTCGTGGAAGGACCAGAAGGTGAAGGAGTAGGGCACAAGACAACGAGGCGTGCCTGGGCCCTTGCCCGTGCCCCGGTGGGTTGTGCTCACCTCGAGGCCCATCTTAGCGTGAAAGCAACACCAAAAAATCCTATAAATAGAGAAACCATCAGGGGTTAACCTAGATCAGAAGTTCCGCCGCCGCAAGGCTCTGTAGCCACCGAAAACCAATCTAGACCCTGTTCCGGCACCCTACCGGAGGGGGGAATCATCTCCGGTGGTCCTCTTTATCATCTCGGCGGCCACCATGATGATGAGGGAGTAGTCTACCCTCGGGGCTGAGGGTTTGTACCAGTAGCTATGTATTTAATATCTCTCTCTCTCGTGTTCTTGAGATATCATGATCTTGATGTATTGCGGGCTTTGTTAATATAGTCGGATCATATGGTGTTTTCCCCTCTCTATCTTGTTGTGATGAATTGAGTTTTTCCCTTTAAGATTTCGTTGTTATCGCATTGAATACTTTTATGGATTTGAGAACACTTGATATATGTCTTGCAATTGAATACTCGTGGTGACAATGGGGTATCGTATTGATTCACTTGATATATGTTTTGGCACTCAACTCGCGGATTCCTGAGGTGACATTGGGGTAATCTATGCATAAGGGTTGATGCACGTTCTTGTCTTTGTTTCTCCGATAGAAACCTTGGGGCACTCTTTGAAGTTCTTTGTGTTGGATTGAGTATTGAATCTGAATTTGCTTTGGTGTTATTTTAGTACGAACTCTTGGTTAGATCGATCGGAAAGAATAGCTTCGTGTTATTTTAGTACGAACTCTAGGATAGATTGATCGGTAAGAATAGCTTTGAGGTGGTTTCGTACCCTACAAACAATTTCGTCTTATGTTCTCCGCTAGATAGGAACTTTGGAGTGACTCTTCGTTGCACGTTGAGGGACAGTTATATGATCCAATTATATTAGCATTGTTGAGAGATTGCACTAGTGAAAGTACGGACCCTATGCCTCATTTTCAAGCATTTCAATACCGTTTTTGTGCCTGTTTATTATTTGCTACCTTGCTGTTTTTATTTATTCAGATTATAAAAATATATTTCTACCATCAAATTACACTTTTATCACCATCTCTTCGCCAAACTAGTGCACCTATACAATTTGCCATTGTATTGGGTGTGTTGGGGACACAAGAGATTTCTTGTATTTGGTTGCAGGGTCGTTTGAGAGAGACTATCTTCATCCTATGCCTCCCACGGATTGATAAACCTTAGGTCATGCACACATCGACCGCTATCCAGCATGCATCTAGTGTATTAAGTTCATGGAAAAACGGAGTAATGCAATAAGAATGATCACACACTACAAAAAAAAGACACATCCCGTTTTGTCTTTTGTGCCGAAGTGCCGAGTGGAAGGGCCGTCGCTCAACGGATAAAAGTTACTCTAGGGATAACAGGCTGATCTTCCCCAAGAGTCCACATCGACAGGAAGGTTTGGCACCTCGGCCCGCACAAGCGGTGGAGCATGTGGTTTAATTCGATGCAAAGCGAAGAACCTTACCAGGGCTTGACATGCTGCGAATCCTCTTGAACGAGAGGGGTGCCCTCGGGAACGCGGACACAGGTGGTGCATGGCTGTCGTCAGCTCGTGCCGTAAGGTGTTGGGTTAAGTCTCGCAACGAGCGCAACCCTCGTGTTTAGTTGCCACTATGAGTTTGGAACCCTGAACAGACCGCCGGTGTTAAGCCGGAGGAAGGAGAGGATGAGGCCAAGTCATCATGCCCCTTATGCCCTGGGCGACACACGTGTATATTATTCCATTCCAATTTCTTCCCGAAACTTCCCAAGAAAAATCCCGAATTGGATCCAAAATTGACGGGTTAATGTGAGCTTATCCATGCGGTTAGGCACTCTTCAAATAGGAATCCATTTTCTAACTGGCTTTCGTGCTTTGGTGAGTCGTCCGAGATCTTTTCAATTGACAAATTCCACAACAAATCTCTTGATTCGGAATTAGGGACTCATGTATCATCTGATGAATCCACTTTCTTTTACACTTCTGTATCTTACTCTACCTTGTTTCGTGACATTTTGGGCCGAACGAAAATCTTTTCTGTCATACCTATGACACTTCTATGACGATAATTGTGACAAAACCTGGTATCATCATAGATGTGGTGGGGTCCTACTTCTATGAAAAAAATCATGGCAGAAAATGGGCTTGTCGTCCTGGGCGGGCCGGAGACGCAGCTGCATGACGTTCTTTGGGCCGTCCATGACGGAAAATACCGTGGTAGAAGCGAGGGCGCGGAAAATATCGGGGAGTCCCCGGTTACGGTGGGTGGTCGGGGGACGAGCGATGCGCGTTTCTCTCGTATGTACGCGTGTGTGTGCGAGGCGTTGGGCTCTAGCGGAACCCGAGCGAGGCGTTGCGCTCTAACTGAACCCGAGCGATTGCACTGCAGGCTACGCGTTACTGAACCTGAGCGATCGATCGATGGCAGTTAACTGAACCCGATCGAGTGATTCCTTCGCTACTACTGCTAACTAAAGCCGATCGATGCTGCCTCTGGATGAACAGTGAGCGTTGCAGGGGGGTTTGGATGAACAGTTCCCGGTGGGGGTGGATGAACAGGACCCCGTGGCGTTGCCTCTGGATGAACAGTGAGCGTTGCTGGGGGTTTTGGATGAACAGTTCCCGGTGGGGGTGGATGAACAGGACCCCGATCGTTCGAGCCGGTTGGGGCTGGATGAACAGGACCCCGTGGAGGGCAGGATGAACAGGAACACGCCGTGGAGGGCAGGATGAACAGTAGATGGTGGAGGGCAGGATGAACAGTAGCCCGTGGAGGGGTGGTCGAATAGGAGCCCGTGGAGAGGGCTGGTTGAATAGTAGCCGGTGGAGTAGCACGCGGTGGAGGCTGGATGAACAGGAGCCCGTGGATGAATAGTCGCAGGTGGAGGGTGGCGGAGGTCGACGGTGGATGAACAGTAGCCAGTGGAGGCTGGAGGGGGTCGACGGTGGAGATGAACAGTATCCCGTGGAGTCCCGTTTTGCGGTACACCACACCCCTCCCGATGAACAGGACCCCTGTTTCGACCGCAGCGCTCCAACACAAGTCCGTTTCCTCTATTTTGCGGTACGCCACACCCCTCCCGATCAACAGGACCCCGGTTTCGACTGTAGGAGGTCCGTTTCCTCTGTTTTGCGGTACGCCAGACCCCTCCCGACGAACAGGATCCTGTTTCGAACGTGGCCGGTCGAACACAAGGCCGTTTCCTCCGTTCTGCGGTACGCCAGGCCTCGTTTCCATCGGCTGTTCCGTCCAAGCCCTCCCGATGAACACGACGACGCATTCCGTTTCGACCCAGCCGGTTGGCTCCCCATGAACACGACGACGACGCTGAGGGAGTCCTGGATTAGGGGGTCCTCAGACAGTCGGACTATATCCTTTGGCCGGACTGTTGGACTATGAAGATACAAGATTGAAGACTTTGTCCCGTGTCCGGGTGGGACTCTCCTTGGCATGGAAGGCAAGCTTGGCAATACGGATATGTAGATCTCCCTTGTAATCGACTCTGTGTAACCCTAGCCCCCTCCGGTGTCTATATAAACTGGAGGGTTTAGTCCGTAGGACAACAACAACAATCATACCATAGGCTAGCTTGTAGGGTTTAGCCTCTATGATCTCATGGTAGATCAACTCTTGTAATACTCATATCATCAAGATCAATCAAGCAGGAAGTAGGGTATTACCTCCATCGAGAGGGCCCAAACCTGGGTAAACATCGTGTCCCCCGCCTCCTGTTACCATCCGCCTTAGACGCACAGTTCGGGACCCCCTACGAGAGATCCGCCGGTTTTGACACCGACATTGGTGCTTTCATTGAGAGTTCCACTGTGCCGTCACCATAAGGCTTGATGGCTCCTTCGATCATCGGCAACGATGCGATCCAGGGTGAGGTTTTTCTTCCCGGACAGACCTTCATATTCGGCGGCTTCGCACTGCGGGCCACTCGCTTGGCCATCTGGAGCAGATCGAAAGCTACGCCCCTGGCCATCAGGTCAGGTTGTGAGGCTTGAACTATACTACCGACATCCGCGGAGACTTGATCTTCAACGGATTCGAGCCCATGTCAGGTGCGCCGCACAGTCACGACAGGCATGACTTAGCTCTGCCGACGGACAGTGTTCGGGAGATCCCTCCTGCAGCTACTCCAGCCCTCGATCTGGAGCAGATTGCGCCGTCCGAGGACGGGTGGATGGACCCCGCCACGGAGGACGCACACTCAGCGACGATAGAGCCGAATACTGACTTCACCTCTTGTGAGACCCGTGTTGCCGGATACTTGGATTCACCCCCGGCCACGGGCTCCGAACCGCCTACATCCGTGCCAATCGAATCTGATTGGGCACCGATCAAGGAGTTTTCCTCCGCGGATATCTTCCAACACTCGCCCTTGGGTGATGTGCTAAATTCATTAAGGTCTCTCTCCTTGTTAGGAGGCCCTTGGCCGAATTATGTCCGGCTCGAACGGGAAGCGGACGACGAAGAAAATCGTTCCCCACCCACCACCCACTTAACAGCCACAGTCGACGATTTAACCGACATGCTCGATTTCGACTCCGAAGACATTGACGGTATGGACGACGATGCAGGAGAGGAACAGGAACCACCGCCCACAGGGCGCTGGACAACCACTTCATCATACGATATATATATGGTGGATACACCCAAAGAGAACAATGATGAGGAACGGAAGGATGCAGCGAAGGATAGCTCCCTCGAGAAGCAACCAAAGTGACGGCATAGGCGCCGCTCCAAATCCCGGCTCGGCAAAAACAGCAATAACAGCGCAAGAAAAAATAATACCCCGGTCGACTCCAGAGGAAACGATGACCATATGGACCCAGCGACAGAGTAGGATGAACCAGCGGACGGCGAACATAGTACGGAGCCGCTGTCCGATCATGGAGACGCCGAGGATAAAGCTCATCAGCCTCTCTCCGGAGAGGAAAACAGTCCGGACAACGATGCACACATCATCCCGGAAAGGCACTTGGAAAAAGAGAACCTCCGTAGAAGGCTTATTGCCACCGCGAGGAGTCTGAAGAAGCAGAAGCAATGGCTTAAGGTCGCGCGGAATACGTTCAACAGTAGATGGAACAAAGTGCTCGACACTGAAGAAAAGTATGGTGGTAGCCGCCACACAAAGAGATCTCCAAAGCGCAAGCTGTTGCCTGAATTCGATGATGAGGCCTTAGAGCCTACACAGCCGAAAAATAGAATGACCGACCGGTCGGATCGACCACCTCGTGGCCGTGACAGGGCGGCTAACGAGGCCGCACATAAGTCAGCACACGATCCACGCGAGGACTTGCATCAAAAGGCCGGCGTGACCAGATCCATCTACGGATCTAGGAAGCGTGCTCCAGCGCATAATCAAAACCGAACACTACAATCGTCAGAACGCCATGATACATCCAAATACAGGGGTGCCACGCACCCCCTATGTTTCACCGATGAGGTGCTGGATCACGAATTTCCAGAGGGATTCAAACCCATGAACAAAGAGGCGTACGACGGAACGACAGACCCTGGGGTCTGGATTGAGGACTTCATCCTCCATATCCATATGGCTCGCGGAGACGATCTCCACGCCATCAACTACTTGCCCCTCAAACTGAAAGGACCAGCTCGACACTGGCTGAAGTGCCTCCCCGAAAATTCAATTGGAAGTTGGGAGGAGCTTGAGGATGCTTTCAGGGCTAACTTTCAAGGGACCTATGTCCGACCTCCGGATGCAGACGATTTAAGTCATATAATTCAACAGCCCGGAGAGTCAGCCCGAAAGCTTTGGAACAGATTTCTCACTACGAAGAACCAAATCGTCGACTGCCTGGACGCCGAAGCCTTAGCTGCTTTCAAACACAGCGTCTGAGACGAATGGCTCGCCAGACACCTCGGCCAAGAAAAACCGAGAACAATGGCAGCCCTAACAAGCCTTATGACCTGCTTTTGCGCGGGCGAAGATAGCTGGCTGGCCCGTAGTAGCACCAACGACCCAGGCACATCTGAAGTCAGGGATGGCAATGGAAAACCACGACACAGTAAAAGCAAGCGTCGAAATAACGAAGACAGCCCAGACAACACGGCAGTAAACGCCGGATTTAGGGGCTCTCGACCCGGTCAATGGAAAAAGCCTTTCAAAGGCAACAGAGATGGACCGTCCAGCCTCAACAAGATTCTAGACAAATTATGTCAGATTCACGGCACCTCCGATAAACCTGCAAATCACACCCACAGAGAATGCTGGGTCTTCAAGCAGGCCGGTAAGCTAAACGCCGAACACAAGGGGAGGGAGACACCAAGTGAAGACGAGGATGAGCCTCGTCAGCAAAACACTGGGGGACAGAAAAAGTTCCCACCAGAGGTCAAAACAGTGAACATGATTCATGTGACGAAGAGGAGGAGCAAACACGCACTCCGAGACGTATGCGTCGTAGAGCCCGTCACCTCCAAGTTCAACCCTTGGTCGACCTGCCCGATCACTTTTGATCGTAGGGATCACCCGACTAGTATTCGGCACGGAGGATTAGCTGCCTTGGTGCTAGACCCAATAATCAACGGATACCATCTCACCCGAGTCCTCATGGACGGCGGCAGTGGTCTTAATCTGATATATCAGGACACCTTCCGCAAAATGGGGATAAACCCAACAAGAATTAGCCAAAGCAATACTACCTTTAAAGGACTAATACCACGCCCAGAGGCCCGCTGCACGGGCTCTCTCGTACTAGAGGTTGTATTCGGTTCCCCCGACAACTTCCGAAGTGAAAAGTTAACCTTCGACATCGCTCCATTCCGAAGAAGCTATCAAGCACTACTTGGAAGAACGGCCTTCACTCGTTTTAATGCAGTACCGCATTATGCTTATCTTAAGCTCAAGATGCCCGGTCCACGCGGCATCATCATAGTTAGCGGATACGCTGAGCATTCCTTACGCGCGGAAGATTGTGCGGCAGCTTTAGCAGCCGAACACTAAATGGCCTCTCCAACTAGCATAAACGATCGGTCGTCAAGACCGCGGACACGGCTAGGCGAGTCCGGCGCACCACTAGCTGTAACAGCTTAGATAAACCTAAGATGGGGTTGGTGAATATACCCCCGTAGACGGTGCTAGGGGCTTCCCGCATGTAAAAAAACAAAGTCTACAGTTCGGCTCGACCTTATTTTGAATTTTAATGGTTTATTAAGAATAACCAATTTTTTGCACGACAAATTTCATCTAAGTTCTTCTCTTTTAACAGATGATAATCGTGCTACACCCTTCCAGGATACGGCACAACGGAGACACAGGCGCAGACGTGCAGCAGTGCCCCGCTCAAAGGTTTCTTTTTAGATTAAGACCCTGTGTAAACCTTTCTTACTGTCTCTTGTTGCTTCACACCCTCCGGATACTCAACACAACCGAGAGGGATGCTGGCGTTATTGGCATTTCGCCACGTCAGACTAATGCACGTACCTGGAAATTCAGGGTTCAAGGGCGTTACCCAGCCCGGTATATGTTGTAAAGACCGAATACCGTAGGGAGTGTTCGGCGTCGCGAGTTTGGCCTTATATGCATCAGCTCCGAATCATTTCTTTGGTCAAATGTTGGGTTTGCCTGGCTCCCGTGTTTTGCTACCGTACGTTCCGCTCTATCGGCTAAGGTGGCACCGGGAGAACTACTGCGATTGTTCCCTGGTTCATCTGGACGAGCACCTCAGTAGAGAAAGCCGAAAACTGACTGTCTGATAAAGCGCAAGACTGGTCAACCACGCGATGACTCATGGGAATCTTTGGGATTCCTCCGCATTAACGAAGGACCGGTTTTCCCGGTCATGTACGTACGCGCACCGTATCCGGATAGACGCGGAAATACCAGGGGCTATATAGTAGCCCCACTGTCAAACTCCCATGGTTAAGTGAAAGTGTTAAAGCAATATAGTCTGATTGCCTCGTTCGCCGTGCTACCACCTCCTTAATGGACCAAGACGTTGGATCAAGTGTGAACACGCGCTTTTGCGAACACCCCCGCATTATATGCGTGGGGGCTGAAGCCGACGACTGCAAACTTTCAGGTTATATATATATATATATAATATACATAAACGACCGCACAGGAGGCATAATAATACTTTTAGGAAAAAAGTATAAACACAGCCTTTATAATTCAAATAACATTGTTCTTACAATTGGGATACATGTCACTAGAACATGATACTCTTCGAGCACTGAGCCTCTATTAAACGAGCGCCTTCTAGCACTTCTTCAAAATTGCTCGGCCGATACCCGGCCTACGGCCGAACTCTGGGTTGCAATAGCGGTGGCCTCCATCTCTGCCCAGTATGTCTTGACACGGGCAAGAGCCATCCGCGCACCCTCTATGCACGCCGACCTCTTCACAGCGTCGATATGCGGCACAACACCAAGGAATCGTTGCACTAAGCCAAAATAACTATTCGGCCTTGGTCCTTCTGGCCAAAGATGATCCACAACAGACCTCATGGCAAGCCCGGACAACCTATGGAGCTCGGCCCACTCGGCCATTTGCTCATTTAACAGCAGCGGACGCACTGGAACATTGAACTGCGACCAGAACAGCTTTTCCACTTCGTGATCTTCTTGATCTTTGAAAAACTCGGTCGCATCAGCAGCACTCGCTGCCAAATCCAAGTACGCATCTGCAGAACTATATAATTGATCCAGAAGGGCATACTTAGGATCTCCGAACTTCGTCCGCAACAAAAAGGGCTTCCCAGCCGCGATATCTCCGGCTTGACGTAGCTCCTCCTTCGTCACTCTGATTTTAGAGCGGGCTTCCTTGGCTGCTACCATGGCTTTCTCCAGGCCCGTCGTCTTTGTTTGGCTTTCCTTTTCAAGAAGCTCATAATGGTCGGCGGCATCTTTCAACTCAACAGCCATCTTGGCTATTTTCTCCTTGCTCTGGCAATGCGCAGCCTGCTCGGCTCTTAGCTCTTCGACCGCCTTTAGGGCGGCCGCATCACTCTTCCTGGCTTGTTCCTTGGATCGGGCAAGTTCTGCCCAAAGGGTCTCTATGGCGGCAGCTCCATCTGCAGTCACTGCATATTACAGATACTAGCATCACACTCCTCTTAATATATGTTGATCACCAGAGAATACATACCCTGTGCCTCGTCAAGCCGCTTGTTTACAAGCACGATGTCGGCATCTGCCGCATCAAGTTGCCGCTAGCACCGGACCATCCGGCTAGCCACCGGACCATCAGCCACCTGCACATGAAAGCAGCACGGTTATTACCTGGGACTATGATCCTCTGTTTGCCGCCTTTTTCGACAGCAACCAGAGTCTCAAGGGCTACTATCTGCATAGGGCACACCTAGCGTGTGCGATACCATAAAAAAATATTACTTTGCGTACCTCAAAGCCTCTTAGCAGGCTCATAAAGGCTTCATGCAACCCACTTTTGGCGGACGAAATTCTCTCAAACACCATACCCATTAGAGTACGATGCGCCTCTGAGATAGCCGCTTGCTCCAGAAGACCCATCAGTGCGTCCGGTCATGCGCCGGACAGTCCCGGACTCTTTTTGTGGCTCTCCTTAGGAGCCGAATACTCCGGACTTCGGGTGGCCGAAGGGTTACCTTCTGGCCTTGGCAGATCAGGAGAAATCCTCCGTGACGACACCTCAGGGTCGTCCGCCTCACGAGGCGGGGAGGCACGGGGAGGCGTTTCGCTCTCCATCATCTCCGGAAGAAGATCCCCCGAAGATAAACTTTGTCGAGAAGGGCTACGATCCGAACTACAAGACATACGTCTCGGTTATTGTTCTCAGAAATGAAGCAGGGTATATTTTCTATAAAGTACTTTTGTTTACTTACAGCTTGGTGGAGGGCTGGTCCCCTTGCGGGCACTGTGCGGTAAGGATGGCCTCCGGGGTAGTGCCCCCTGACAAAGGTTTCTTCCCTCGTTTGAAAACCATTGTTTCCAAGTCTTCAGAGGCGGCCCTCTTCCTTCCTTGGGGAGAGGGAATTTTAGATTCTTCTCCTCGGTTATCCTCTTTCGCGGAGGAACTAATTCCCCCGGTTTGGATGAATAATGAGTGAGGCTCGCTTTCGGCTTCTTTGTTCCTCCCTTTATCTTCCCCTGATGGCGCTTGATAAGGCGCAAGCTCCAGCATCCTGGCTAGTACAGGATCTGGCGAGCCTTCGGGAAGGGGGGCCGAACACCTGATCATCTTCGCCTTTTTTATCCAGTCCTGGTCAAAATGTGACTTTTCATAATGATGTTGTGATAAATTGAAAGACAGCGTGTTCGTCCACGGAATTACTTACTTGGGTGTCTGGATGATCGCAGTTCAGACCCTCATCCTCGGTGGTGTCCGAACACTTTATTCGTGATCCGAAGAACAATCCATACATCTCTTCGAGCGTCGCGTCGAAGAATTGCTGAATAGTTCGCGGTCCTTCCGGGTTGAACTCCCACATACGGAGAGGTCGACGTTGGCATGGCAGGACCTGACGAACTAGCATGACTTGCATTACCTTGACAAGGCTGACATCTCCCTTGAAGATATCTCGGATGCGGCTCTGCAATGTCGGCACATCATTAGCTGGCCCCCAGTCCAGCCCTTTGTTGACCCATGACACCAATTGTGGCGGGGGGCCTGGACGGAAGGCGGGGGCAGCGGCCCACTTAGTGCTTCGGGGAGCGGTGATGTAAAACCACTCCCGCTGCCATAACTTGGATGTCTCCGGAAAGGAACCCTTTGGCCATGGAGCATCGTCGCCTTTGCTTATTATGGCGCCTCCGCACTCTATGTGTCGCCCCTCAATCATCTTCGGCTTCACATTGAAGGTCTTGAGCCATATGCCGAAGTGTGGGGTGATGCGGAGGAAGGCTTCACACACGACGATGAACGACGAGATGTGAAGGATGGAATCCGGAGCCAAATCATGGAAATCGAGCCCGTAGTAGAACATAAGCCCTCTAACGAAGGGATCAAGACTAAAGCCTAGCCCTCGGAGGAATTGGGAAATAAATATGACACTCTCATTGGGTTCAGGAGTGGGGATGACCTGCCCTTGAGCAGGCAGCATGTGCGAGATTTCGGCAGTCGGATACCTGGCTTCTCTTAGCTTCTTGATGTCCTCCTCTGTGACAGAGGAGGCCATCCACCGGACTTGAAGGTTGGATCCGGACATGGTTGAAGGTTCGAAGCGCTTAGCTTGAGCCTTGAGTGTTGGAATTCAAGGTGGGGGAAGGGAAGGATCGAGTGCAAGAAGAAAGGGACAGGCCTTGGCCCCTTTATAAAGGGGGTGAATATCAAGTGTCCCCCGTGTGGCCGCTTGGAACTTGCCTAAAATCGAGGAGTCTTACCAGCAGGCACGATTGGGTTACCCACACTCGTATTGATGAGAATCCCGTGAAAAGAGGGACACGATCTCTGCTTCAACAGGACGTGCCAATAAAACCGCCTCGCAACACGTGCGGTGGCAGGCTCGGAAAAACGGTTCGTCATGACTAGACCATGGCGGAACGTCACGTTATGAAAAGCTGTCAGCAGATTAGATTTGTGGAAATATTATTCTCTCTATGGTTGTATGTGGAATTTGTTTTGCAGAGCCGGACACTATCCTCGTGTTCAAAATCTTCTATGGAGTATTCGGAGGAGGAACCCGCCTTGCAATGCCGAAGACAATCTGCGCGCCGGACATGGTCATTGAAGCCTGGTTCAGGGGCTACTGAGGGAGTCCTAGATTAGGGGGTCCTCGGACAGCCGGACTATATCCTTTGGCCGGACCGTTGGACTATGAAGATACAAGATTGAAGACTTCGTCCCGTGTCCGGGCGGGACTCTCCTTGGCGTGGAAGGCTAGCTTGGCAATACGGATATGTAGATCTCCTCCCTTGTAACCGACTCTGTCTAACCCTAGCCCCCTCCGGTGTCTATATAAACCAGAGGGTTTAGTCCGTAGGACAACAACGACAATCATACCATAGGCTAGCTTCTAGGGTTTAGCCTCTACGATCTCGTGGTAGATCAACTCTTATAATACTCATATCATCAAGATCAATCAAGTAGGAAGTAGGGTATTACCTCCATCGAGAGGGCCCGAACCAGGGTACACATCGTGTCCCCCGCCTCCTGTTACCATCCGCCTTAGACGCACAGTTCGGGAACCCCTACCCGAGATCCGCCGGCTTTGACACAGACAGACGATGTTTCTCCGTTCTGACCCAGCTATGTACACGAGCCCTGGCCGTACGTACGCGTGAGTAGGCGTTCGAGACCCCGCCCGTATGTACGTACATGGCCGTATTTACTTTCTTGCACACTGGCCGTTGTACGTACATGTACATAATACGTGCGTGCCTCTACTACGACACGTGCGCGCCTCTACATCGACCAGTATGTACGTACACGTTCGCGACCAGAATGAGAACGCTATGTACGCTTCGACCAGGTGGGTCCCGACTGTCAGGCACTTCATTGCGTGCGAAGATGTAGCTGGTGGGTCCCAGCAGTCAGGGGAAATGTTTTTTTCGTGAAATACGGTGGCCCATCCGGTGGGTCCCTGCGGTCAGGTGGAGGAATAATTATTTTGCGCGTAATAAGGAGGCACTTCCTTGCTGCGGCCGTGGACCCAGCTGTCAGCCTCTCCACGTACAGTCCACGTCCGATGGAAGCCGTTCCTTGACCACGTTGACCACGCCGCGCAGAGAGCGCCAGGGCAGTGGACGACGGCGAGGCCTAGGAAGGGGACGACGCGGAGCCGGGGAAGACGCGGCAGTGGATCCCACGCGTAGAGGAGTATGAGGGTTCACTTGTTCTCTGCGGTGTGAGGCTGCCGTCGCCGTAGAATAACAGGGGGTGTGGGTGAGTAGAGGGATGGCCTGGCCAGTGGTTGGAGTAGTAGGGGGCGGTGAGGCCTCCGCCACAGCGCAGCCGGCCACGGGAGGCAGGAGCAAGAGGCACGACCGGCGTTGTTTTGGGCGGCTGGAGCAAGAAGACCAGAGGTTGAAGAAGCACTACGGCCGTTGGATGGACATCGTACGGTCACTAGAGCTAGAATCGTGCATATTGACTAAGTTGACAAAGCCCTCCGTCCCCGTCAACTTAGTAGGCCCACAAGTCAGCCTGCCACTATACTGGGTCCCAGCTAGCAGGGGGAGTATTCAATTTTTCTGCGTAATAAGGAGGCACTTCCTTGTGTGCGAAGATATAGCTGGTGGGTCCAAGCTGTCAGCGGCGGTAACGTTTTTTTTCGCAAAATACAAAGGGCCTTTCGGTGGGTCCCAGATGTCAGGTGGAGGAATCGTTTTTTTTGCGTAATAAGGAGGCATTTCCTTGCGTGCGGCCGTGGACCCAGCTGTCAGCCTCTCCACGTACAGTCCACTTCAGATGCATGTCGGTCGTTGACCACGTTGACCAGGCTGCGCCGAGAGCACCAGGGCGGTGGGAAACGGCGAGGCCTAGGAAGGGAACGACACGGAGCCAGGGAAGACTCGGCAATTGTTTCCCACGCGGAGCGGAGTACGACTGTACGAGGGTTTACTGATTCGTCTGCCGTCGTCGGAGAATAACAGCAGGTGTGGGTGAGTAGAGGGATGGCTAGGCCAGCGATGGGAGTACGGTGGGGCGGTGAGGCCTGCGCGGCAGCACAGCCGTCTGCGGGGAGGAGGGAGCAGGCAGTCCCGCCGGCGCTTGTTTGAGCGGCTGGAGCAGGAAGAGCAGAGATTGAAGAAGCACGACGGCCGTTGGATGGACATCCAACAGTCACTGCTTGTGCGTCAACTTTTTTTAGGAAAGCCTCAAATCTGTGGAAAACATCATACATCCCATCTGCCATGATTTCTAATAATTTACAGCCCATTTGTTAATTCTCAAGGTTTTTTTGGAGCCCATATTCTTTTTGTTAGCATTACATCCCATATTGTGGCCACGGTTAAAAAACTATACGAAATTTTGCATATTTCGGTGCGGTCCGAACTGTTTTTAATCATTAATTTCGAGTCACATTCAAACTAATTTTACAAATAAATGTATATCAATATAAAATCCAACAAATTGTCCACACATAAAAATCAATGCAATTTAAAATCTCAAAATGCAAAAAAGAAATTTGAAACTAATTGCCGGTTTGATGTGTTTTAAAAATGTACAAGCCATTTCTCATTACTGATAGGCCATTTTCTCGGCCAGCCGAATGAAGCTCTCCTCGTCTTGAAAGATTTGCAGCCCAACAGGCATGATAAAGCGACTTACTTGGCAAATCACAAAAAAACTGGGCTGTGGCCGTGGACCCAGCTGTCAGCCTATCCATGTACAGTACTCTTCCGATGGAAGTCGGTCGTTGACCATATTGACCAAGCCGCGCCGAGAGCACCAAGGCGGTGGACGACGGCGAGGCCTAGGAAGGGGACGATGCGGAGCTGGGGAAGAAGCGGCAGTGGATTCCCACGCGGAGAGGAGTACGAGGGTTCACCGGTTCGGCTGTGGTGTGAGGCTGCCGTCACCGCAGAATAATAGGGGGTGTGGGTGAGTGGAGGGATGGCCTGGCCAGCGGTGGGAATAGTATGGGGGCCGTGAGGCCTCCGCGGCAGCACAGACGGCCACGAGAGGTAGGAGCAGGCGGCACGACCGGCGCTGCTTTAGGCGGCTGGAGCAAGAAGACCAGAGGTTGAAGAAGCACTATGGCCGTTGGATGGACATCGTACGGTCACTGGAGCTAGAATCGTTCATATTGACCAAGTTGACAAAGCCCTCTGTCCCCGTCAACTTAGTAGGCCCACAAGTCAGCCACCCACCATGGTGGGTCCCAGCTAGCAGGGGGTATTCATTTTTTTGTGCGTCATAAGGAGGCACTTCCTTGCGTGCGAAGATATAGCTGGTGGGTCCGACCTGTCAGCGGGGGGAACGTTTTTTCGCGAAATACAGAAGCCCTTCCCGTGGGTCCTAGCTGTCAGGTGGAGGAATCATTATTTTGCGCGTAATAAGGAGGCATTTCCTTGCGTGCGGCCGTGGACCCAGCTGTCAGCCTCTCCACGTACAGTCCACTTCCGATGGATGTCGTTCATTGACCACGTTGACCAGGCCGCACCGAGAGCACCAGGGCGGTGGTAGACGGCGAGGCCTAGGAAGGGAACGACACGGTGACAGGGACGACTCGTCTGTCGTCCCCGGAGAATAACAACAGGTGCGGGTGAGTAGAGGGATGGCTAGGCCAGCGATGGGAGTACGGTGGGTTGGTGAGGCCTGCGCGGCAGCATAGCCGGCCGCGGGAGGAGGGAGCAGGCAGTCCCACCGGCGCTTGTTTGAGCGGCTGGAGCAGGAAAAGCACAGATTGAAGAAGCACGACAGCCGTTGGATGGACATCCAACTGTCACTGCTCTCGTGTGCATTATTTCTAATAATGTACAACCCATTTTCTAATTCTTAAGAATTTTTTTGGAGCCCATCTTCTTTTTGTTAGCATTACACCCCATATTGTGGCCACGGTTAAAAAGTATACAATTTTTTTGCATATTTCGGTGCGGTCAACTGTTTTTAATCCCAAAATATCAATTCACATTCAAACTATTTTGAAAAATAATTTATATAAATATAAAATCCAAATAATTGTCCACGCATAAAAATCAATGGAATTTAAAATCTTGTAATGAAAAAAAATTGAAACTAATTCCCGGTTTGATGTGTTTTAAAAATGTACAGCCCATTTCTGGGCAAACCGAATGAAACTCTCCTCGTCTTGAAAGATTTGCAGCCCAGCAGGGCTGATAAAGCAAGTAGGCCTCGTTTGGGTATATCATTAAAAAAATAGAACTGGGCTAGCCATTTTCAGCAAGAATAAAACACAACTGGGCTCATGATGTGGTAAACATAAATAAAACCCTGGCTAGACGGGCCACAGCCCCCGCACAGCCCCGTTGTTACCCTGATCCGTCGCTAAAACAAGTATAAATAACTGGTTGGGATTTGTTAGTAGTTACAATATTTCACTCTAAATTAAACGACTGGCAAGCCATTTGCCTTGCTTCAAAGAAAATATGACAGTCACAGCCGAGCTGAAAAGGGCAAGAACATCTAACTCCAGCTTACAAACTGTACAAAAGCACGATGGTTAATTGTTCATGAGGTTTACAAAAAAACCCAGGTTCAAAAGGGCAACAACATCTAATTCCAACACTGTTTTTGGCAGTCACAGTCAAATGGATCGGTCAGGTCCATAGAATGAACATCCTGAGTCATAAAATTTACTTGATTATGACCACAATATGTTTTAAATAGAAGCCCGGCATGTTTAGAAGCTCTTTTGCCCACCTGAAACTCCTTTTTTTGCTCTTCCACATACCCATCCGTCAAAACCATGGTGCTGATAAACTTAAGCCTGATGGACAATACTAACCTCGCATTTAGCAGGAAGAATGTGACAAATCTAGTGTTTGCACGGTTGGCTACATATCGTTCTAGCGTTATTGTCGTCAATCGAATCTCATGAGAAGTGAGAAAATCCCGATGCTTACGAATCCACCGATTGGTTATAACTTTCTTACCTTGTCCTGTTGCCTAAATAGACATGAAGATTGAAAACAGTTAAGGTCTAAAAAAAGAGTGTCGAAAGAGCAACAGCTGAACGGTTAATTCTAGTACACTATATGCGGGCTTCCAATGTGCGTGAAATTATCACCTTTATATACAACTTCTCTAGACATGGAAAGCATTGCAGCAAGCCAATAATCTTGTCCAGATCAAAACTATTCATTTGGATATATAAGATCTTGATAGAATCCAGCACCATTAATAGGCCATCCATGGAGAAACTCTTCATTGAGCATAGAACATAATATTAGTACAAAATGTGCACTCCAAGATGACATATAACTTATGCGCAGAAATTTAAAATGCAGCTTATGGTTACAAGTGTAGATGATAATGTAAAGTACCTGAAGAACTGTGGAGCCAAACACCATATTGAAATGAGCACAGAGATCATGTATTACACCCAAGGTCTCCAGTTTAGGCGCAGAGAGGATGGGTATTTGCAACGGTGAATAACTAGAATCAATGATCAACCTTTGAACTGAAGGAGCATCTTGGATGATGAGTTGCCTTCCGTCAAAACAAATTCCAATTCTTACAAGGTTAGGCGACTTTATTTGGAGACAACCGATTCTAACTGTGAAAACAAGCACCAAGCACTCCAGGGCAGGGCAACTGGAGTGGATGATGCTGTGCAATGAGGCCTCCGATATACGAACCAGCACAAGTGAAAGTTTCTTCAGAAATGGGAGTCGAAGGTTTAGTACCAGATTGTCTGGTAGGTCGCACAGCGCAAAGGTGGCGGTGTGGAGAGAGGAGGAAAACCGCGAGATGGACATCGGTGCTGAGGGCACAGGTAGATGGCGTTCGGTATCTGGCAGGTGATTTCCAGGGGAATAGTAGAACTCAAGCATCTGTACTTCTGTGAATTCAGGGGATTTCAGCCAGGCGTCCACCGTGCAGGGCATGGCATGCTTTCTCAGGTAGCATGACGGGATGCAGAGGCTTTGAACGGAGCCCTGGTGGGAGGAGATGATGGCTCTAGGGATTTCAAAATCGTTGAAGAGAGATAGCTGACGACTCTCGAGATTAAGAGGCACGGCGCGCCATAGAGGGAGCCACCGAATTGAGAGGACTTGGGTGCGGCAGCAATCCTCGGTGGGGAGAAGCGAGATGATCTCCCCAAGGACGGCGTCCGGGAGATTGCTGATGCGGTCCACCCAAGATTCTACAGGTTCCTGGGATCCGGTTAGGGCGGGGTCGCCGCTTCTCCCCATGCTGCCGGGTGCGGGATCTACAACAGGCGTCGCTGCTGGCGGGAGCCTCATCTTCTTGGCAGTGGGGTCAGCCGACTCCATTTTCCTCGAGGGCGTCACGTCGCGCTCACGGATTTGAGCAAAGTAACGAATGACGAGCCTAGTTGTAGAGCGAGTGAAGAAGAAGGGGAGCTGGGGTTTTTCTGTAGTAGTGAGGAAGAAGGGGAGTTGGGGTTTTCTGTAGGAGTGAAGTGAGGAATTTGGGGGTACGAGTGGAGCGAGCTGACGTGAGGTGGGTGGGAGTGAGGAGGAAGAAGAACACCCAGTTTTTTTGGGGGCGGTGTGCTGGGTGTGGGTAGCGCCTCTCATTCAGTAAATATATGGACTTTTGAATTGATTTTACTATTTACTAGGGTGGATGGGCTGTTTTGTCTTGGGCCCAGAGAAACAATTACTACTAGTATAGTGGAGACACTCTACAGCTACCCAGAAAAACAATTACTACTAGTACAGTGGATACAATACCGCTTCTAGCTCCTCCTAGGTCATCAAAACGTCTCCCTCTACTGAATGTCATTATACTTTTGTTCACCGACATGCGGGCCATGCAGCGCGCGGGCCCAAATGCCATCCACCAAATTAGAAGGCAGTATGCAGGCGGAGAGTCACCCCGGTCGTACCGCGGCAATAACGAGCCGTCGTATCACAAAACCCCACCTCCCCGCAGTCTAAGTTTGACGGACGAAGCAACCATCATTTCACTCTTCGCTGAATCCCCTTCTCCCTCACCGTCTTCAAGAAAGGCAACACTCGCATCTGCCACTGTTCTTCTCTCCCAACGAAGGGAAGGTAAGCGGATCTGTGATGTTGGTATATTTTCGTTCAGAGAAAAAAGAACTTTTGCAAAGCAGTAACCAATCCTCACTATTTTTTTTGTTTCATTGTCATTGCGGTTGTGTTTTCCTTTCAGTGGTATCCTAGTATTCGTTAGTTTCATGATGGACCAAGGAGAACCAGGGAAAGATCTACCGATATTGGAGCAGACGCGGGAGGCTGATCCCCATGAGACAAAGAGCTCCAAGAAGAAGGAGGCAGCCACCGAGCCGACCCC
>NC_057805.1:18750880-18758770 GCF_018294505.1 Triticum aestivum
CCCCGCTGAGCTGCCCAAGGTGATTTTCTTCTTTGCCGATCTCGATTGTGGTTTTTCATCTAAGTATGTGGTGATGAATAATGCAAAATTTTATTAGCTTCGATGCCATGCTATACATAGTGGTTTAAATAACTTGTGTTTCTTATGCTGGAAAGTAATTCAGAATTTGTTTCTGTTTCAATTAGAGCCCTGATGCAGACAAGGATTGTGTGGTTGTACATGTCACTCGCTATGAGGCGGATGACCTGAATATACGCACTGGGAAAACAGAGTTTTTAGGCTATTGGATCCTGGAAGCCATTTGCACTTATACCAATGAAGAGTTGTATTCCAGCCTCACTGTTGTCAGGCGTGTTGTCCAGGGTGTACTGAAGCACAAGAAGTTCAAAGCTACTCCTTTGTTTGTGAGGCATACTGTTCTTGTCAAGCTTACGCAGGAAGATGACGTGGCATGCCTCCACAAACAAGTTTATGAGTGGCAAGGCCACAAGGTTTTCTTCATGAAGGTTCACAGGATTGAGCTGCTGCCGGACGTCCTCGATGATGTTCATGGCAAGGTCCGTCTTGTGTCCAACCCAAATTAGATATAGGCATGAAATACTTGCCCCAGCTAGTGTTTAATAGTAGTTTGGATTCTGTCTAATTATCCGAACCTTGCCTGTTATCGAGCCCTCTGGGCTAGTACTCTGTTTAAATCCGTCTATGGGAACTGCTGCTACTTTTGTGTGCCCGTGAATCATCGTAATTGTTGCCAAAACAGATGCGTCCTCACTAGTTTTATCATACGAGGAGTGTGTGTTTTGATGAAATAGAGTACTCGTTCGAGAACTGTGCGCCGACATATACATAATTACTTGTAAACATTGTTGGTGCTACCCCACTTGTAAGCAGTTGTGCAAAACACGGCACATTGGCTCAGCTCGCTTCAACACTCGGCTATCGACTAGCTAACAATCAACAATCTGCTGTCTGACATATAAGCAACTATGTATCTTGTTACAGTGGTTCATGCAGTTAACTGAGGCCACAATGTAAATTCCAAACGTTCACACGCTAGTCCAGCGTTCATGTGGAAAACTCACATTAAACACGGCTTCATAAAAAACTTGAAAAGCATAAGTTAAGCAATTTTATACATCTCAATGATTCATAGAACATAACAAACATATACTAGTTAATAGCAAAAGACAAAGTTGTGAGAAGGTTTACAAATCAGCAAAAAACAAGCAAGGCTTCTCTGAGCAAAGGGCCTCCCGGCAGGCTTAAATTTCCTGGAGTTCACTCTAGTTTTTTCT
Organism: Triticum aestivum; assembly: GCF_018294505.1. Classification (NCBI taxonomy): domain Eukaryota; kingdom Viridiplantae; phylum Streptophyta; class Magnoliopsida; order Poales; family Poaceae; genus Triticum; species Triticum aestivum. The sequence continues at coordinate 18,752,176 of NC_057805.1, forward strand.
TGTTGCCACCATCCAGGGTTAGGTTCTCTCATTCCAGAATAACCAATTATAATTGTGTACTCAGCTGGAATGCTGAACTGAACCATGCAGTGTACTGACCAGCTGAAAGTCTTGTGCATTCCACTAAATTTAAGCGCCGCTATTTGCAGCAATAAGCAGACCACAATGCCTCTTGTCCGCGCACCTGTCCCAAAAACCTCCGTGCAGCTGTGCCAGCTTGTCCTCGGTCCACAGATGAACTGGAGAAAAGTGCATTCCGGACTAGGATGCAGATGTTTTCGCTCGTCCGTGCACTGCAATCAGGAAGTAAAACGTATGAATCAGCTTTCTTTTAGATTGCGTTGGTCATTTTACCTAGTAACTACCAATGTAGGAATACCTGGAAGATGGGTGGTTAGACGACGGCAACGAGGGATAGCCATCTCATTTTGCGCAGTTCTACTAAAACTGAGGTGTGTGCTTTTGATTGCACGGATAGAAACGATACGGAGACAGACATCCCGAAACGATATGGAGACAGACATCCCTGTTTGCGCAAACACTAAATACGGTTAATTAAACAGTGACAGATATTTGCAGTGGCGTATGATTAACAGCAGCATCTTCTGTGTTATAATTGGCACTAGATTGACAGTATGAAAGTGTCCTTAAGTAAGTAGCATCACATCACATCAACACTGCCACTAGATTAACATGCAGAACAATAGCATTAGTATTAGTGTCATGAGAGTAGCACATGGTCAGTAAATGTGCAATCAAATTTGTGCAGTTCCACTGGGCTGAAGCAATGTTAGCGGTGTGAGATTTAAGTGTAATTGCAAAAACACAATTCATGGGAAATAAAGCAAGACGGAAGCACTTCATAAAATGGTGGTGGCATTGCTTCAATTTATCGACGACACTAGACCATTACTTAGAGTGACATTAGGTGGCATTGCTTAATGCTTCATGTGATTTTACATTAACGGTAGCGATATGGGCGTAGGGACAGCAGAGGCATAAAGTGGTGGTGCAGATGTGGTTGCCGAGAGCGGCAAACACTCAGGCAGCATGTCTGCATTTGTCCCATTTTTTATCTCCTCGGCGACATTTTCCTATGTGAGCACAGGAAATCTAGACCTGCTCATTCTCATTTGCGTTGTCCCCCATCACCCGTCACTTTCTTTCCTTTTTCAACCAAGAGATAGGTCCACTTCCCCCCACCCTTCGCCATCCACCATGCTTTCTTCGTCTTTTCAACCAAGAGACTGGTTGGGTAGCCAGTATCTACTACTTTCCCCCGTTTCCTCTTAGAACCAAGTCCTAGATTCATGCTATAGCTTTCCCACTTTCTTCCCTGTTTGAACCAACTGTTAGAGTCGACTGTATGAACTAGCTATACCTCTAATAATAGTAAAAGTCTAGGTGGCTTTGGAACAGCGGAGAGAAGTAGAAAAAGATCCACACGAAGCCAAGTGGGGAGCTGGGGCAGTAGAGCAAGGCAGGTTTCGAAGGAATATATACCTGAGGGTCGTCGGCATGTGGCAAAGACGACGTCGGGAGGCCGCATCTTGGCCACAATACCGCAGGGAGGAAGAAGGGGTCGGAGGCCCTCCGGAGCCGGCGCTCTCTCGGAGAGAACGACACGGCCGCCGATCGGGATGCGTGGGCAGCCGTTGGTCTCCTCCCTCGCCGCCGACGACAGCGTGAACGATGCACCTACACGCCTGCCCCGGTCGAGGTTGTCCGGCCGGATTTGTGACCAGCCGTGAGCTGAGAGAGTGTGTGGCCACCTATGTCTTGCTTAGATCTGGAGAGCATGAGAGAGTGAACGAGAGGAACCCTAGTAAAGCAAGCGCTAAGGCTCCTTCTTATATGTAGTGGAGTGATTTTGTTGTACCAACTTCAAAAAAATGCGCTCCTACGTGTACCCGCGAGTGGGTGTGAGAGAACTAGTGCGTGCGTGCACCGTTTCTCTGCGTGAGAGTACAATATACTATGCCCAAAGAACGTTCACCACAAGAGTAATAGTATAAGTGTGTGAAGTGTGAGCTAAAATAAAATGTGCGTGATGTCTTTTGTTTTTTAGAAGTTCTGAGGGTAGGGTGTGAAGAGCACATATGTGTGTGACGTCTACCTGCAGATAGACGGTGGGTGCGAGAGGACTCGGGAGGGTGCGTGTGCGTGAGAGAGAGGGGGGCACGTATCAATGCAATGCATGTGTCCGTAAGTCATTATCCGACAAACGTTCACCACAAGCCTTTTCCTGACGAACGCCGTAAGAACCGTTAGAACGGCATCCGACAGTGCCAGTTTTGCCATGTCATTTAACAGAACAGCCACTCCTCCTATAAAAAATCTTCCACGTGAGTGTTAGCAACTGCCGTATTCTCCCTTCGTTCCAAAATGCAGTGCATATAGCTTTATTGAAAATTTGAACCTCGCAAATTTTTACCGAGTTTTCGTGTACCAAATTGCACATGTAGATTACCCTGTATATATCATTTCATTCATCTTCGAGAGGTAACTATAAAGATGGGGGAGGAGTCTACAAAGAAAGACCATCGTATCACCTGTAGCAATTTCAACCATCCTTTGGTGTGGAGGAATTTATGATATGATTTTTATAGGATTTTTCCTTTAGAGCCAATTGGTTCATAGGAATAGATTCATATACTCCACATTTCAAAGGAAATAAACATGATATCATTTCTATAGCTTTAGAGCCACTTGGTTCATATGAATGGATTCCTATACTCCCATAATTTCAAAGGAAAATAAACATTAGCGTATATTCAATAGAAAAGTTCCTATGATATGAACCAAATTACATCTCTTTTCTAATCCCTCCTCATAAGAATTGAGATACATGTCATCTCTAGATTCAATAGAAAAGTTCCTATGATGTCAACCAAATGACATCTCTTTTCCAATCCCTACTCATAGGAATTGAGATACTCCATGTCATCTCTTTCCGTACAACTTCCATGTATACATCTTATATTCCTAAATAGCTAGTACAACCCACTAGTAGCTTTTTTCCAAGACATGCAACTATGGCACAAGAACTATATAGTGTGCGAATAACTTGAAAGATGGTCGCTGGATGAAGCTAATCCGACAGTGCAGAGATGGCAAATCCGAGCACTACTGGCCGTTGGATATCATCAACATTCCACCAGATCTGCCACATGTACAATTTAGAAGACTCCATGGTTGAACTTAAGCATAATGCACAAACCTCAAAACACATGCACTTCTCCTTTGTTCTAGAATATTCCGTATCATAATTGATTTTTTTTCTAAATGAAATGCCATTATTTGTTTTTTAATTTATGCTTTACATTGCACAACCCCATGAATCTTAACATTTTTATAAAACAAATTGATTTTGAATGAGATGGACTATAGGAACTAAACGAACATCTACATCATGCATATATAACTCAAAGCTTTACATGCTATAGTGTGTATTTATTCATAATTTGGTTTCGAAATCTCATGCGCTCAACGCATGTGTACCTTACTAGTTTTGAGTAGAGTAGCAAATTTCACGCGGCCCCGGGTATATCAAAATGCAGGGCCCATGCATCATTGCCTTTCGGTCGAACCTACGTCCACAATTTTTTGTACGTACTATATCTCCACTGGTCCACGAACCCAAAATGCTGCCTCGTTCCCCTAAAACCAAGCGGCCCACACATATTTAAGGCGTCGAATCTTACTCAATCCCTCTCCCGTTTACTACGATGTGGCCCCGCACGCCCTAGTAGTACTCCTACAAACCCTACCGCCGCACGCATCATCGGTTTTCTTCAAGAGGACAAGGGAGAAGCCGATTTGTAGTGGAGGCGCTTTTAAAAAAATGATCTGTAGTGGATACCCCTACCCTAGGGTGCCCTAGGTAGCTGTCGCACGCATCATTGGTTTTCTCTTTTCTTTATGCTCTTGCGCCCTAGAGTGAAATGATGGTTGCTTCGTCCGTCTAGCTTAATGCGGGAAAGGTGGGGCTTTGTGATTTAACCCCTCATCGCTCATTTTCTACTACTGCGGCGCTACGACCGGGGTGCCTCCAATTCCAACCGCTGCTCCGAACTGTAATTTGGTGCATCGCACGTGGAACAAGACGGTGGATGAGCCACATGTCGGCCAAAGGGGTCCTGTTAAGTGTGTCGCCATTTCGTGTGCGGACTGACCCTGCTTGAGTCGCTACGCCAACACGACAGGTGCAACCTACCACTTGGTTTTGCTCCTTGGTGAATCCCAACTATATTGATCTAAAAAGATACGTACTGAACTACCCTCTCCGTCTTGTTTTTTTAGATGTCTCGGTTTATAGGGCGTGCACGTAGTTCTAGGTCATCCATTTGACTAACTAAATCTGAGTTATTATGTCACAAAAAGTATATCATTGGATTACTCAGCGGATGTAGTTTCTAAACATATACTATTCATCACATATATAACCAGTTAAATTCTCAACCTAGAACGACGTGCATGCCATGTAAACCGATACGAAGGAAGTATAATAGTAAAAATGAGGTGATTTTACCGAGCGATCGGCGGGGGAGCATGGCATGTCATGCGGTCCCATGTGTCATGATGTACCAAGGCGATGCGCGTGTCCCTCTTGAGGCAGAAGCAATACTACGTGGTTTGAGATGATGGCAAACCGAAGTGTGAAATAATGGTTGCTTCGTCCGTCTGGGAAGGTGCGGCATTTTGATTTGACGTCTCATTGCTCATTACTACTACTGGGGCGATACGACTGGGGTGCGTCCCCTTGCTGCTCTGCACTGTTATTTGGTGCTTGACACGTCGACCCGGTTGCTATATGTGCCACATGTCGGCTACAGGAAGTACAGAATTCATGAAAGCGAGCGTCGACGGAGGAGTACAAGACACGGCTTGGGTTTTTGCTGCTTCGCGCGATCCATCGATACAAACCCGTACTAAAAAAGGCGAGGGCGGGTCTTTTCCCGTGCGGCAGGCAGGGGAGTTTGCATAGTCTGTTCGAGGCAAGGAGGCAGGAAGGGAAACAAGCAAATAAAGGTTGAGCGACTTAGTTTTGGGAAAATCTGATTTTACGGAGTACGTACCCACTAGGGTTTATAGGGCTCATCTAAAAAAACATTCGTTTTTCCGCTTTATAAGTCTCAATTCTACTACTAGTAGTATACCATCACATGTTGGATTTCGAGGTGCGTTAGATCCCCCGATGCAAGCAGTGTCAAGAGAAAACTCACCAATGCATGTAGAAGTTCATGGAAATTTAGTGGTCATTCATGCATTCGTTCTAATTAATGCCTCGGTAAACATAACTTATTGAGAAAAACGAGCGTACTAATTACTTGTGCAAACTAGGAGTACGAAATTAATTCGACCACTCACTATCTAACTTGGTTGGAGAGATTTTGAAATTGAGCCATAAACTGGAAAGGAGGGAGTAGTAACTTTTGTCTCGATGACTATTTGTGGCCTTGTATAGATGCAAAATGTATTTTTTTATAGTGGCCTTGTATAAGTAAATGGAGGGAGTACTAAAGGACATATATATTCCAAACAATATGATAATCTCTCTAACCAAGGTAGTTGGGACGAGGAGTAAACGGAGGGGGTACTAGTAAAATTTTCTCCTTGTCCTGCGAGCCACCGCGCATGGGTTAGGGAGCGGGCGTAAGGCGTAGTAAGCAAGCTTCACGTCATCGTGCGAGCCACCACGCCCGTGGGCGGGGGAGACGGCGTACTAAGCAAGCTTCTCCTCGTTCTGCGAGTTGATGGGACACATCAAAAGTACTCTAGTGTATAGAGCCTTGCCTCTAAGGTAGGCCCCACATGGTTTGCCTCTTTTTTATTTAACATAACGCATCAAGTCGCAATTTGTTTGTTCACCCGTGGTAGACGATCCTCCCTCCATCTAGTGGACAACCAGTACACGTGTCAAGTTACCACGTGGGTTGCCTTTTCGTACACAAATGAGCTCCACTGTGTACCCGCGCGGGTGTGGTTGGGAAAGAGACGGGAGTACGTGCGCCGTGCGTGCATCTCGTCTCTACGTGCATGTCCCCCACCTACGTGGGTGTGTGTGAGAGGGACTATAGAGATATAAACCTAGACATAAAGACCGCTACAAACATCAATGTTCTGCTTATCACAGATAAGATTGATTAATACCCGTAACAATCCATGTCCTTAACAAAGGGTGCATGCACGTATAGGTTGAGCGTGTGTCTTGCGTCATGTGCTGTGTGCATACAGGCGTGCGAGTGTTGCGTGTGTGCAAGGGTACGTTTCAGTGTTGCATGCATGTGTGCGTACGTGTGTGTGTTCGTGAGTGCATGTATACGCGTCAGTGTTGCACGCCTGCATGCGTGCGTGTGTTTGTTATGTGTATGTGTCAGTGTTGCACGCCTGCATGCGTGCGTGTCTTGCGTGCGTGCATGTGTACGTGCGGGGTGAGGCTACACGTCAGTCGACTGGCTTTTTCATCTCTGGTCATTAGATTTTCCAGCCGTTGGATACGAAATCAAGGGCCTGTAGTTTATCATCAAACTTCACCCCCCTGAGCCGCCAGCCACCACCGGCCGAACCGCCGGCCCCCGCCCCCCGCGGCCGG
>NC_057805.1:18759054-18815184 GCF_018294505.1 Triticum aestivum
AACCACTCCTCACCGCCGGTCCGCCACCGCACCGGCCATCCCTCTAACCCCCCCCTGCGCCGAGCTTTTTCTGCGGCGATCCCCACCGCACCGCCCAATCAAAACGCGCCCCCCCATCGCTGGTGACTGCCAACCAGAGGTCTCACGACTTCGAGTATGAACCGACCACTAATTTATTACCATTTTGTCCTTCATATATGCGCTGATGGGTGGGCCCTATGGTAATGTGCGGTATTGAATGTGGACCGTTTGACTGGTCAATTGATCGTGTCATCAACAAATTACGGAGCTGTATGGTGAGCCAGTGACCGTATACTCATCCTAAAATGTACTCCGTATTTTATTAACACAAGTACAGACTCAAACTACCATTTCTTTCTTTCATATACGGGCTGACAAGTGGGCCCCACGGTTACGCGCCTTGATGGTGCAACACTAGTTGCGCCACATGGAATGTTTGACTGGTCAATTTATTGTGTCATCAACAAAATACGAAGTTGTACGGGTGAGCCAGTGACCGTATAATCATGACATGTATTTTTTAACACGGTACAGACGCAAGGGCTCATATATACGCGCAAGCTCTCACCGCTATAAGTGCACACACGCAAACCCTACCCCTATGAGCACCTTCGAGAGAGTGGGCCAACATATGATCTTGAGATTTTACGAATTCACAATAGGTGCCTCGTAGTCGAGTGGAACGTCTCCTCCCACTGAACGCACATCGCCGGAAAATACTGAAATTAACCCAGGATAAATGGGAGCACCTGGACTTTAACCCTGGTGGGCTCGACAAACCACTGTCCTCCTAACCATCCAACCACATGTTGGTTAGCACGACAAAATGTATGTGGTGACCGCGATGAGCTTATTCTGAAGTCTAGTGATCATATCGTGCTTTCGCTTCAAATACAATGACTGTAAGTGTCGTCAACAAAATACGGAGCACGCATCAAATGCAAAGTCCGTCAGTGTCATCAAGAAAATACGGAGACGTATCGTGAGCTAGATACCGTATGATCACCACGAGAATGTATACGGTGACCGTAATGAGCATATTCTGAACTCCAGTGACCGTATAGTGCTTTAGCTTGAAATACAGTGACCGTCATGCGTGAATGTGTCGTGGGCATGCATACTTTTAGAGGAGCGAGAGATAGTTTGTGTGCGTACGTGAAAGTGGTGTAGAAAGAGGGGATGTCCGGTGGAGACATGGAGAGATATGCCCTTCGTTTCTCTTTCCAGTGACTAATATTTTAGGAGAATATATAAACATTCACAATGCAGAACAAATATTTTTGGATGCACCATGCAAGTAACATTCATGTATAACATTGTACTATTGTATATGCTTATTTTCTTAGTGGCCGATTGCGTGTGTGGTGTGGTGGTCACATCATTTCTAGTTGTGGTGGGTCAACATGAGGACTCATGGGTCGGTTCCATCCTGCGCCACATAGGTTGGATCGAGACGCGTTATACGAAGACCCATGTGGAGGACTCGGCGTACAACACAAAGCTAGCTACCAGAGTCGCGGAGGACTCTATCCCCACTGGTGATAAGCCGACTATATATGATTTGTAACCCTAGGCCCCCAGTATGTTATAGAAGCTTGGGGGCTAGTTCGTCGATAGTATACACACACGCACAATGCCTGGTATTCATGTGTACTTTGTACACACCCCTATCGCTAATATACAGTACCAGGAGTAGGCTTTTTCCTCAACCGCAAGGGTCCGAACTAGGGTAAAACTTTGCTTCGTATTACCATCCAGCCTAACAGTCAGGGATATCCTACCGAATGATATGATGGAATCATATCTGCTAACTACTAAGACAGAGGTGTGTCTTGGGGGGGGGGCAATGTGTGCGAGAGAGGCCTAAAGATAATGTGCGTGCGGGAGACACGTAGGCACATATATGTGCGTATAGAGGGCTAGTAGTGACCGTGCGTGTGTGTATATATGCATGTGAGAGAAATTGTGTTCTCCAACTGAGATTAGTGAAAAGAGTGGTACATAGTAGTCAGAAAGAGAGAGAGAGAGAGAGAGAGAGAGAGAGAGAGAGAGATACAGAGAGAGCATGTGCGTGAGACTCCCCGACACCCCAAGAGAGATTGTGAGCATGTGTGAAAGAGAAATGCCGATGCATATAAAGTGTGTGCACTTATGCGGTAGATAGAGAGATATATAGCGCGTTTGTGAGAACGGGCCGAGGCATAGTGCATCTACGTGTAAAAGGCGGTTCTACGCATTAAATTAAAATATAAATGGAATTATTATTTTTGGATGAGATCATGAATTTTGCAAATTGCGTATGGACGAAAATCGGTCTATCAGACACCCATACTCTATTGAATTCTAGCATGTGCATGTGTTTATTTCATATTATCGATCCATAGAGTGAGAGCGGTTTGAAATACAGGCAATGGATGCTTTTGCAATTCATATATAAACATTAATTAGTGCACTCCATGTTGTTAGTGTGAAGCACTTTATACATTTGTCACTTGCATGGATACATTCCAAATTGCTAGCTACGAAATAGAATACATGTCGAATTCAACATAAAGGGGGTTTCGAAGATTCGAATTCATAGGAAGTGCATTCATCTATTTGAACCCGAGATAATGGCATTTGTAAATCAGATGTAAAAGGGGGCATGAATCTTTGTTGTGCGTTTGAACATGCTATATATATTCATACGCATGTCTAACTTTTTTTTGCAACCAAGGAGATTATATCTGGAACCATGCATGAACTGAGGTAAGTTGCATATTTTTTAATATATACCCGTGTACAATGTATATTCAAATGTACCACCTCCATTCCAAAATAATCGTAGCTTTAGGATTTCAAGAGTAAAGATTTGTGAAGTTTGACAAATCCTGAATGTTCAATTCAAGAGAACCGAAAACGTTAATGCTTCTACTCCCAAATATTGAACGAAGCGCCAAATAGGCCTCTGGTCACCCGAAACCACGCGAGACTAATGTTTGGTGGTAGGAAATTACTGTCCTGACTCTGGCCCGTGTAGCCTATCGGCCCGATGTCCAAAGGTCTAAACCGGGGTAGGTTTGTAAATTCACCAAGACGCCAGTCTCGATCGCCTCTGAGAACCATTCATACGCCGTGGGCGCCTAAACACCCATGCGCTCGGCCGAAATCTATCCCGCCCACATTTGGGACACATGAGATTACTATCCTACCCCCAACCCGCAATATGTCCGAAATTTTAGATGGTGGCAAAGTTTGTAACTTTCCCCAAATTTCAAACAAGTGCGTCCCAAACCGAAACATTGTTCCCCCTTAGTTCCCCGCCTCCCTTCGTTTCCCCATTCATACTCCGTGGGCGCCAAAACGCCCACTCCACCAGCCGCGAAACCCCAGCCTCCTCCGTCCTCCACCCAATAGCGCCCAATCGACCGCCGCCCTCCTCCATCACGCTGGAGCCGGTACCGCTACATCGTCGTCCAACGCAACCGCAACCGCAACACCCTCAAGGACTTAGCAGCTGAAGCCGATGTAGAGCTGCCTCCATGACGCCGACGCCGATGTGCGTCATACCAGAACTACTCCGACCACGCCGTCCTGCGCCTCACTTCTGCCGCTCCACTGTCACAACCGTCCACCGTACCGGAGCTGTTCCCGCTACGCCGTCGTTCGCCGCCTCGGATCTTGTTGAGGATATAGACCTTAGAGTCACCCGCCAGGAGGGGCCGGGTTACTCATATGGTCACTGCCAGAAGCCCGGCGCCAAGCTTAAAGACGGTGGGCTAAAGATGGGCTTAAGACCCGGATATGGCTTAGGCCTGTAGTTACAATTATTATTATGGTAGAACTTGTAGTGTAAGGCAAGAATAGTTGAGAGTCCGAGCCGGACACTCTTATGAGCCGGCGGGGACTCTGAGAGCTGCTGGGCGTCAGCCTCCCTATATAAGGGGACGACCCGGCAGCGGTTTAGGGACAAGAACAATCTCATCGAGAGCCGGGCATAGAGATTTAGCTCCCTGGTTATCGAAACCCTAATCAATACCACCTCAAACTGGACGTAGGCTTTTACCTTCACCGTAAGGGGCCGAACCAGTATAAACCCTCGTATTCCTTGTCCCGCTTAACCCCTTTAACCTTCCTAGCTGCGATGGCTCCACGACTAAGTCCTAGCTCGAGGACATCTGCCGTGATAATTCCACGACAGTTGGCGCCCACCGTGGGGCATGCGCACGGTGGATTTGAGTTCTTGAAGGGCAGCTTCGAAGGGCTCAAGGGATACGCTATGGGGCCGGATGACCAAGAGTCGTCGCGGCAAGCTCTACATCAACGATGCAAACTGGGGCCCCGACGCCGGCTCAATTGAGTACGGGTACCGGGTCCCCTTCGGCGGAATTCATGTTTTCATTGGCAAGATTGGTGAGCCGGGCCCTGAGCCGGATCTCTGCGCCGATCTCATCGAGGCGGCTCAGCGTGCACAACCCGCCCGGGCCCGGCCTGCTTTAAAGCGCGCCTTTGTGGGATGTATCCATGGAGGGCCCTCTGATCCATCTGGGTCCGGTGATGAGGCGGCCGCCGGCTCTGACGGCGAGTCGGCCACCGATGAGTCAAACTCATTGTATCAACTTCAAGATGGCAGGCTCATGGGTTGTTCCGATGGTGACAGTATTCCGGACCCGTTTGAGCCGCCAAGTCAGGTTGGAGTCTTTATGGCTGGCGCGCAGCCTGTTCAGAACCCCGCTGCTGGAGCGGGAAACCCGGTGCCTTCTCCGGCTCAGGTGCTGATGGATCTCACGGACAAGATGACGGCCCTGTTGACCGCCACGGTTGACCCGGCGGATCAAGCTCAGCATGATGCGGAGGTGGCACAGTTAAAATTGGATCTAGTGAAAGCTAAGGAGGAGCTTGCAGCGGAAGGGATCAGGATGGCTGCAGAGAGGGCGGCCCTCGATGCCCAAACTCAGCTGATCCAGGCGCAGTCCTTCCAACTCACGATGGATCAGAACGCGTCCAATGAGGTCATGAGGAGGAGGCATCAAAAGACCCAATCTTGACTCCCTCCGGTTTACGATCCACGCAACCTCTTCAGCACGCCAGGTGCAGGGTCTAGTAACCCGCTAGGGGTCATAGTGCCCGGGTCTGGAACCCCTATTCAGCCACGAGTGATGGGACCTCCCCAGGTGCCCCCTGCCCCGCTTCAGTACGTGCCAATACCCCCGGGTCATTATAATAACCCGCTGGAGAACATGGTCGCTGCGACAGCACAGCTGGCGGCTCTCCCAGTTGACGGTGACTCTCCGACGGCTATTGAAACCCGCCGGGTCAGGGAACTCCTTCAGACAGCACTGGCGCAGCAAGAGGCGTACTCCTACAGCTGGGACAGGATCCACTCGACCCCTCGTCCAGGCCAGAGCCCGAGTTATAGCAGACACATGGTCTCAGCGACCGGCTCAAGTAACGTCCGACGCCATGACCTGCCTCCTGGCCATGGCCCGGCTCATAATGGAGCCTTTCACGCAGCAGACCAGGACAGAGCGCGGCAAGGGGCGGAGCAAATGCCTCAATTGACGGCTTACCAGAGCCCCCCCGGCTTATCCGACGACTTCCGTCGACGTGGGTATCCCTACCAGGACCGGGGGTGTCCCTTGTTTAGTACCAGCTATCCGTAATGAACATCTACCTAAGGACTTCAAAGGCCCTAGGAAGGTGCCTAATTACACAGCTGGCTTACAACCCGCAGCCTGGATCGAGAGTTATGAGATGGCCATGGAACTACTGGAGGTCAGTGAGGCGGCAATGGCCAAGTACTTCACCATGATGTTGGATGGGACTGCCCGCACTTGGTTAAAAGGGCTACCACCGAATTCCATTGGGTCTTGGGCTGAGCTGAAAGCCCGGTTCATCCAAAACTTCAAAGATACCTGTAGGCAGTCTATGTCAATTGTGGATTTGACTAACTGTAAGCAGCAGGAGGGTGAGTCTACGACACATTGGGTTCGCCGGGTTAAGGAGATCATACACTCGTCAGACAAGATGGATGCCGGCTCAGCGGTTTTAATGCTGGAGCAGAATTGTCGTTTTGTGCCCCTGAAGATGAAACTCGGGCGGCTTAAACGCGACTGTAGTGATATGGGTACACTAATGGCGGCTCTTGTCAAGTACGCCGATTCTGATGGTACCAAGGATCCCCCTTCGGATGATGAAAGGACAGGGAAGGGAAAGAAGAACGGCAATGGCAAGGGTCCTCAGTTTAACCCGGGGAACCAAGGAGGGGGCAAGCGCAAGGCCGATGGCAGCCTAGAGTTTGTAGCCAACGCCAGCTCACAAGGTAATAACCAGCGACGTAAGGGGAGACCCCCTCCCCGAGGCGGCGGGTCAGGTCCGACGCTGGAGCAGCTGTTGAATGAGCCTTGTCCAAGGCATGGCTCTAGGGAGAAGCCAGCGACTCATCTATGGAAGGACTGTGCAATCATGAAGGCCTTTATGAATTACAATGGCCCGGGCGGCGGATCAGGCGCCGGTGGTTTTCATGGCCCGGGTGGCGGCTCAAATTCTAATCCTCAGAACGGTCAAGGTGGCTTTAATCAACAGTCTGGCCAGGGTCATCAACAGCAGCAGGGGGGTTATCAGACCAATCCAAAGCAGCTTAGCGGTGGACAGTATCATGTGTTTACCACCAGTCTGTGTAAGCGAGATCAGAAGCTTCATAAGAGGGCTGTGAATGCTGTCGAGCCGGCAGTTCCACGCTACTTGCGGTGGTCTGAGCAGCCTATAGTGTGGAGTAGGGAGGATCACCCTCCCCGGGTGGATAACCCGGGCCACTTGGCCTTAGTGGTGGCTCCTCAAGTAGGAGGATATAAGTTCACTAAGGTGCTCACGGATGGAGGCAGCAGCATCAACATCCTCTATTATGAGACTTTTCGCCGTATGGGGTTGGTTGATAAGCACCTCAGCCAGTCAAACACTATCTTCCATGGTGTGGTACCTGGTAAGTCGGCTTATCCAGTCGGCAAGATCGAATTGGAAGTGGCCTTTGGAGATGAGAACAACTACAGGGTGGAAAAATTGACCTTTTAGGTGGTCAAGATAAGAAGTCCGTACCATGCTATATTTGGGCGGCCGGCTTACGCCAAGTTCATGGCACGGCCGTGTTATGTTTACTTACAACTCAAGATGCTGGGTCATAATGGGACCATTACGGTTCACGGCAGTCGGAAGGTGGCCTTGGAATGTGAGGAAGGAGATGCAGCTTATGCAGAATCAGTTTGTGCAACAGAGGAGTTGAAGTTTTACAAAGACAATGTTGACCCAACTGATATGACCCCTCTGAAAAAGCCGACTACGGAGCATGAGCTGGCAATGAAATTTAAGTGGGCTGATGAGACTAAACTTGTCGATTTCGTTCCAGGAGATTCATCTCAGCAGTTTAGCATCAGTGCCAACCTGGATCCAAAATAGGAAAGCGCGCTCATCGAGTTCATCCATGAGAATAGGGACATCTTTGCATGGAAACCTTCTGACATACCAGGTGTACCTAGAGAACTCGCTGAGCACACCCTCAATGTTGATCCGAAATTTAAGCCGGTCAGGCAGTTCCTTCGGCGGTTCAATGAGGAGAGGCGGAAAGCTATAGGGGAAGAGGTGGCCCGGCTCTTGGCGGCCGGGTTTATTGTTGAAGTCTTCCACCCAGAGTGGTTAGCTAACCCGGTGCTCGTACTCAAAAAGAACGGCACCTGGCGGATATGTGTGGACTACACGGACTTGAACAAGGCGTGTCCGGCTGATCCTTTTGCCCTCCCCCGTATTGATCAAATCATTGATGCTACGGCGGGTTGTGCACGCTTAAGTTTCTTGGATGCTTATTCCGGATATCATCAGATTAAGATGGCAGTTAAGGACCAGGAGAAGACGGCGTTCATCACTCCCTTTGGAGCCTTCTGCTATGTGTCTATGCCCTTTGGGCTCAAGTGTGCACAGGCGACTTACCAGCGCTGTGTACAGAACTGTCTTCATAAACAGATTGGGCGCAACGTTCACGCTTATGTGGACGATATTGTGGTTAAGTCCATAAAAGAGGAAACCCTGACAGATGATTTAAGGGAAACCTTTGATAATCTCCGGGTCTACAAGATGATGCTTAACCCAGCCAAGTGTGTCTTTGGTGTTCCTGCAGGCAAACTCTTGGGTTTTTTGGTTTCTGACAGAGGCATTGAAGCTAACCCGGAGAAGATCAAGGCCATCACCTCCCTGGCTAAGCCGGCGTGTATAAATGACGTTCAGCGCTTGGCGGGTCGCATCGCTGCTTTAAGCCGGTTTATAAGCCGATTGGGTGAGAAGGCCATGCCATTATATCAGTTGATGAAGAAAGCTGATAATTTTGTCTGGAATGATGCAGCTAATACTGCCTTTGAGGATTTGAAGAAGCAGCTGGCAGAGCCTCCAGTCCTTGCTGCTCCGGTTGATAAGGAGCCCTTATTATTATATGTGGCGGCGAACACACGAGCCGTCAGTGTGTCTATGGTGGTGGAGCGCAAGGAGGAGGGTAAGGAGCATCCGGTTCAGCGGCCGGTTTATTACGTCAGCGAAGTGCTTATTGAGTCCAAGCAGCGGTATCCGCATTGGCAAAAGCTTGTTTACGGCGTGTTCATGGCGAGCCGAAAACTTAAGCATTATTTTCAGGGTCATCCCATCACTGTGGTCAGTTCTGCCCCTCGTGGTGATATCATTCAAAACAGAGAGGCCACATGGAGAGTAGCTAAGTGGGCTATAGAGCTTGGACCTCATGGTCTCAAGTACGTGCCACGTACTGCTGTTAAATCTCAGGCCTTGGTGGATTTCATCAATGACTGGACAGAGTCGCAAGTGCCCGAGCAGAAGCCGGATAACACATATTGGACTATCCATTTTGATGGGTCCAGGCAGTTGGAGGGCTCGGGGGCTAGAGTCGTGTTGGCTTCCCCTAAAGGTGACAAGTTTCATTATGTGCTACAGTTGCTGTTTCCTTGCACTAACAATGCGGCTGAGTACGAGGCCTTGCTCCATGGTCTTCGGATGGCTAAAGAGATGAGCTTAAGCCGGGTAAGGTGCTTCGGCGATTCAGACTTGGTGGCTCAACAAGTATCAGGAAAGTGGGATTCCAAGGACCCTCTCATGGCGGCTTATCGCCGCGAGGTTGATGCCATTGCTGGGCACTTTCAGGGTTACCAAGTGGAACACATCGATCGCAGGAAGAACGAGGCGGCGGATGCTTTAAGCCGGCTGGGCTCTCAGCGAAAACCGGTGCCGCCCAACACTTTCCTGGACGTCCTGTATAGCCCTTCTGTTAAGTTGCCTACAGAGGAAGACTTGGTTGTCCCTGACCCGGAGGCACGACTGGTGGCGGCTCTTCATATCATACCAGACTGGACAATGCCATATCTAGCTTACATGACCCGGGGCGAGTTGCCTGAGGATGAAACTTTGGCCAGGCAAATAACCCGGCGGGCTAAGTCAATGATTGTTATCAATGGAGAGTTGCATCACCGCAGTGTTACGGGAGCGTTTCAGCGTTGTGTTTCCCCTGAGGAAGGTCAAGAAATCTTGCGTGAGATCCATGAAGGGGATTGTGGCCATCATGCCGGCTCAAAGTCCCTTGTAGCCAAGGCTTTTCGTCATGGCTTTTATTGGTTGACGGCTCATACTGACGCAGAGGACTTGGTCAGTAAGTGTGATGGTTGCCAAAGGTTCTCGCGACGGGCTCATGTGCCGGCTCAGGAGCTGAGGATGATCCCAATCACTTGGCCCTTTGCGGTCTGGGGGCTTGATATGGTTGGGCCTTTTAAGAGGTCCAAAGATAAGAAGACCCACCTCTTGGTGGCAGTTGACAAATTCACAAAGTGGGTGGAAGCTGAGCCAGTTAGCAAGTGCGATGCAGCCACGGCGGTTCAATTTATGAAAAAGGTGATTTTCCGCTTTGGCTTTCCGCACAGCATTATAACTGACAATGGCACCAATCTGTCCAAAGGTGCCATGGAAGAGTTTTGTCAACGAGAGCATATCCGACTTGATGTTTCCTCAGTGGCTCATCCTCAATCCAATGGTCAAGTTGAGAGAGCTAATCAGGAGATTCTGAAGGGTATCAAGCCCCGGCTTTTGGTCCCTTTGCAACGGACGCCGGGTTGTTGGGTGGAGGAGTTGCCCTCCGTATTATGGAGCATCAACACTACTCCTAACAGGTCTACCAGCTTCACGCCTTTCTTTATGGTTTATGGGGCAGAAGCAGTCCTCCCCAGTGACATCCGTCATGACTCACCTCGAGTGACGGCTTATGTTGAGACGGATAATGAATAGGCGCGCCAAGATGCTCTTGACTTGTTGGACGAACAGCGTGATGTGGCAGCAGCCCGTTCGGCGATTTACCAACAAGACCTGCGCCGTTATCATAGTCGCCGGGTTAAATCCCGGGTCTTCCAGGAAGGCGATCTCGTGCTCCGGCTCATCCAGGATCAAACAGATGCACACAAGTTATCCCCGCCTTGGGAAGGGCCCTTTGTGGTCAGCAAGAACTTGCGCAACGGATCATATTACCTCATTGACATTCGGGAGCACAAAGATTCACGTAAGTCGGAGGAAGAGACCCGACGGCCGTGGAACATAGCTCAGCTTCGGCCTTACTACACTTGAGCCACCGGCTCTCATAATGTACATATTTCTCTCAGCCATGTATATATTATAATACGCAATAAAGCAGGACCTCTGTCCTTTTTCCTCCTCCAAATGTGCACGTGTTGTTTTCATTGCAAGATTACATGATAGCTTGAAGGAGGATCCGGCTTATGATCATCTTCGAATCTAGCCGTAAGTAATAAGGTCACTTGGGGGCTTCCTATTCAAACATAGGTCGTATTCGAACCAAAGAGAACATAGCTGTTGATACCCATTTGATTGGCAAAGTGCCGAGCTCATTGGGAGGTTTTCTTTGATCATATTTGAATCATAGTTTAACCCCTTTGGGAACCGACGTGGATCGTATTCGAATCAGCGTCGTTAAACAATTCTTAAAATCACTTGGGGGCTTCCTGTTCAAACATGGGTCGTATTCGAACCAAAGTAAACATAGCTGTCGATACCCTCTTGATTGGCATCGCCACACCCACTGGGGGCTATATGATTGTATCCGAATCTTAGCTTAACCCCTTTGGGCCGGGTCTCTGGTCGTATTCGAACCGGAAGCCCCTAAGTTCCTCTGCCTTATAGCAAAGTTCCGTCTGATTCTTTCCAAGTGTGAATGGCCGGGTCTCACTTTGCCGGCTTAACTTTGGTTTACCGTATGGCTGAACGCAATAGGTATGATAAGACAGGTAAACCGGAGTTGCGGTACCAACCTTCTTATCCGGGTTATCTAAACCGGAAGTATGCTTGCAGGCCGTTAAGTATGTTTTTACGGCTGTATTCAGGATATCATTGAAGACAAGTTCTTTTTGATTCATATTCTGGGTTATCTAAAACTTCTGATTCTCAGCGCGGTAAGCCGCCTCGAGACTTGTGATTTGCCCTTCTATGCAGGATAATTAAAGGCACCTCTTTTGAGGTTAAGAAAAACAAAGGATTGATTATGACCCGGAGAACTATCAAAGAGACAACTTCAAAAGACTTTAGCATTCAATACGTGCACGATGGCACGGCAGAGATAAACTGTTGCACCTACTCTATTACAAAACTCATCAAGTCTAAAAGGGTGGAGCATTGTTTGGTGAACCGCCAGCCGAGTTACGACGCTTGCTGAGTTGAAGACTCCGGCTCGTTCCTATCCTCTCCTCCGGCTGATCCCAAGACCTGGAAAGTTGATGACTTCCAGTCGATGCCGCTGAGAGCTTCGAATTGGGCTTCCTCGTCAATTAACCCGACCGGGTCAATCTCCGGGGCGAAAGTGTGCTGACGAGCCGGCGGGATCAAGTTGAGGGCTTCATAGCGAGGGGTTGGAATCCTCTGATTCTCCGCATTGTAACCCGGCTGGTACTTGGTCAGATCTGTGTCATTCCCGATAAGGGTGGCCACCGGGCGTACAGCCTTCACGCAAGCTGCGAAGTCCTTCTGATCGAAAGCTGAGCCGTCTTCCTTCAGGCTTGGATAGCCAAGGGCGATGTCCGCCGGGTCTAACTCCGGCAGGAATGCCTTGGCCCGGCTCAGCGCGGCGATCGCTCCGGCTCTTGCAGAGGCCGTCGCAGCTCTTGGATCCGTTGAGGTAGTACAGCGAGCCGGCGAAGGACTTCTGCCAGGTGAGTCGGCACCTCGTTGGATAGGGCCACCACAGCTAAGGCACGCTATGACCCGGTGTAGAGCTGCTCCACCAGGGTATACACGGCCTTCAGCTTGGTTACCACGCTCTGGTTGAGGTTGGCACTTCTGGGACCTGTTTAACAGAGTCGGATAAGCCGCTGATAAGGATGAATTATGAGATATACATATTCTAAACTTGATGAAAGCCGGAGAGGAGACTTACCGAAGATTGCGGCCACCATCTGGGATACCTGGCGCTTTAGGCCGGAGAGTTCGGCGGTCTTCTCGGAGAGAGTCTTCTCCGCCTGTTCAGCCCGGGTCACCAATGCAGCCTTTTCTTCGGCCCATGCCTTCCGCTCAGCGTCGAACTCCATCTTCAGCTTCTCTTGCGTGGCGATGCTGGACACGAACTTGGCGTTTGCCTTCCGGGTCTCCATCTCTTGCATCTTCAGCCGGCTCGTGAGATCAACAAGGTCAGCCTCAAGCTTCTTGCCAGCAGCCTGTATAAATTTCCGGGTTATGACATGAACAGTTACTATATAAGTCCCAAGCGTTTTCCAAGCAAAGACACTTGGCACTTGGGGGCTAATGCATATTGAACGTATCTATCTACACACTGCCGGTTCAATTGAGTAAGCCGGAACCTAAGTCTACAACATATTCAATCATAAGTCGTCGACTTTGGGGCTAGCATGGTAAAGGTAACTATACAGTAAGTAAGAGGACAGCGGAATGATACCTCAGATTTCTGCTGGATCTGGTTCACCATGGCGACCTCTGCGTCCCGGCTCTTGTGCACTTGGCTGATGTAGTCAGAGACGAGCTCTCCAATGCTCAGGTTGGCGTAGTCGGAGAGGTCCAGGTTCACCCGGTGGGGCTGCAGCAACTCCCCCTTAGCGGAGCACTTGGCTAGCACGGTAGGTCTCCCCGGCTCAACGAACTCCGTCCGGGTGATTACCACGTCCGGGTCGTCTGCTGGTGGAGCCGAGCTGGAGGCCTCCGGGTTAACAGAAGCTTCTGTAGTTGCCTTGGTAGTTGGGGCAGCGGCGTCAGGTGCAGAGGCGGCTGGCGGCTCTTGAGCGGCTGCCTCCGGTTCAGGCAAGTCCGGAACTCCGGCTGACTTGGTTTTCTTCGCTCTCTTGGTGAGCTTTGCCTGGGCACTGAAAGGACAAGAAAGGTTAAGCACAAAAAGGGTAAGTAAAGACATTTATAATATGAGATGGTTGTCATTACCCAGGCGCGGTCTTGAAAGCCGGAAGACTCGACTGCATAGAGTCGCCCGATGAGGGTGAGGTCGCCTGATAATTTGAGTCAGAAGAATTGAGTGGCTGACCGATAACACCCGCCAACGGATGAAAAGGGTAAAATTGGGAAAAAACCTCAGTTCGGCGCTTCCTCGATGCGTCAGGTAGCCTGGAGGAGAGGTCGGCATCCTTGTTGGTCCGGGTGTGACGCCGGCTCTCATGAACCTGTCGCTTCAAAATAAATTGAGGATCTTGATAAGCTAAGGGATGTGAAAAGCTTACTTTCCGGGTTACCCTTCGGACTTTCAGCCTTGGCAAGGGCTCCGAGTCGGAGGAAAGTGACATTACCTCTTCAACCACCGGGTTACTGGCTCCGGTGTCATCCTGTTGATGAACAAGTTTTGGTAAGGCGGACAGAGATAAACAATACAACATAACAAAGAGCTTATAGGTTCAGGGGTTACCTCTGACTCGGAGCTATCGCTTAATTGCATCAGCTCCGAAGCAGTTGGTCGACTCCCCTTCTTACGGGGAGCGGCTTTCTTGGCGGCTTTCTTCGCCTTTCTGGCCTTCTTGGCCGTTTCGTGGTCATACTTGACCCGCCAGAACTTGTCATCAGCCTGAAAGAATATAATGAAGGTTTTCTTAAAAATGTTTCAGATGAAAGATGTATACAGAAGAAGATAAAATGTTCAGTTCAGCGGCTTACCGCTGGGGCTGGGTTGGTCTTACAGAAGGGGGCTAACCCGGTCCTTCCGCAATCTGCCAAGCTCTCGTTCAATAGAGCCTTGGTCATCTCCTCTGCAACATCCTCAGGAAGGTCATTGCGGCTGTGTCTCTGAGGGTCATCTTTTTGGTCCGTGTACTCGCACATTAAGCCGGGGCGGCGGATTAATGGGATCACCCGCCAGGAGATCCAGACCCGGACCAGGTCGATTCCGTTCAGACCATTGCCCAGGAGAGCCTTGATCTTGTTGCTGGTTGGGAGCAGAGGTTGGCGCTCTGCTTGAGTCAGTTTGTCTGACAGTGGGTGAGTTGGCTCTAGACGGGAGGGGCGAAAGCCGGGCAACGGACTCTCGTCAGCCGGCGACGTGTCTTGGCAGTAGAACCACGTCAAATTCCAATCTTTGGGGTGGCTTGGCGGCTCTGCGTATGCGAAAAGACAGTCCCTCCGCCGCTGGATAGAGATGCCACCTAGCTCCAAACTTGGCCCGTTGGCGCACTCGTTCTGACGGTTTAAGTAAAAAAGCTCTCTGAAGAGCAGCAGGCTAGGTTCCTCTCCAAGATAAACCTCGCAGAACACTTGGAAGTTGCAGATGTTGGACACTGAGTTGGGGCCTATGTCCTGAGGCCGCAGGTCGAAGAAGTTCAGAACATCTCTGAAAAACTTTGAGCCGGGCGGTGCGAAGCCCCGGCTCATGTGATCCGCAAAAATGACTACCTCCCCGTCCCTTGGCTGTGGTCTCTCTTCTGACGGGTCAGGGGCACGGTAGGACATGACATCTTTCTTCGGCAGGTGGCCTGAATTTACAAAGTCCGCTAGTGTCTCGTCGGTGACATTGGACCTCATCCAATTGCAAGTGATGGGAGCTTTAGGAGCTTTGGGAGGCATGATGAAAGTCGGCAGCCTATGATAAAAGGAAAACGTCCGGTTTAATTATAGGCCGGAGGAAATCTACCGTTCTATGATAAGGTGGCGGCTTATGAAGGGGACTAATGGTATATGTCTAAGTGCACCGGGTTATTTAAGCCGCCCGAGGTATTGAGAGTAATTCGATTGTCTACAGCCTTATCACAGATGAGCCGGAAAATTCTATGGCGCATGGTTTCCTTTAAGCCGGAAGTTTCTACGGCACGTGGTTTCTTTAAACCGGAACTATGAACCGCCAAGATTCAATGATTGCAGCTTTTTACTAAGTGTGGTAAAACAGGTTTCACACATCGCAGTAAAAATTTTGGATCAAAGTGGTCGGGTAAAAGAAAATTTTCTAGACCTAAAATACAGACGCAGGGGAGTTCTTGAGCTCGAATGAGGTCTTTATGCAGTGAAAAGAAGTTTACTTGTGTTTGAAATGGGTGCTAAAACATCTACCGCAGTGGTTCCATACGGGCTAAGATAAAAAAGGAGCAGTAAAAATGAAAACTACTGAAGAACTTGCGGGCGATGGCGAAGAACACGGATGAACTACTCGAACCCTACCGCAGATCTGTTCTAGCAGGGCAGAAGAAGCTTACAGAGGCTGGTGAGTCGCGGAAGTCGTCGCGTATCTCTGGTCAGATCAGGGTGATGCAGCGGCCTGAGTTGATGACGACGAGGAGACCCGCGGCGGCGACAGCAGCAGAGCTCGGGCAGGGGAGCAGTGGCACAAGGAAGAAGACGAAGGAGAGAGAGGTGGCTGGAGGCCCGTCGGGCCAGCCTATTTATAAGGCAAGCTCATAAGTGGGCGCGAGAATCAAGGAGACCACGGCGTGGTTATCTCCCCACGAAACGCCTCGATTTTCGGGATGACAGTAAAGAAAAAGATCCGTTGCGGATCTGGCGGAGTAGAAAACGGGCTTAATGGAAGATGACGTCACGGCGGATTATCCAGAGTCCAGAGGATGACGTCACGCCGGGTTGTGGCCTTCACACAATTGTAAGCCGGAGGTTTTTCTGTCGAAAGAATGGAAGATTGACATGAGCCGGCTCATGTCAATCTGGGGCCTAATGTTCAGGATATAGACCTTAGAGTCACCCGCCAGGAGGGGCCGGGTTACTCATATGGTCACTACCAGAAGCCCGGCGCCAAGCTTAAAGACGGTGGGCTAAAGATGGGCTTAAGACCCGGATATGGCTTAGGCCTGTAGTTACAATTATTATTATGGTAGAACTTGTAGTGTAAGGCAAGAATAGTTGAGAGTCCGAGCCGGACACTCTTATGAGCCGGCGGGGACTCTGAGAGCTGCTGGGCGTCAGCCTCCCTATATAAGGGGACGACCCGGCAGCGGTTTAGGGACAAGAACAATCTCATCGAGAGCCGGGCATAGCGATTTAGCTCCCTGGTTATCGAAACCCTAATCAATACCACCTCAAACTGGACGTAGGCTTTTACCTTCACCATAAGGGGCCGAACCAGTATAAACCCTCGTATTCCTTGTCCCGCTTAACCCCTTTAAGCTTCCTAGCTGCGATGGCTCCACGACTAAGTCCTAGCTCGAGGACATCTACCGTGACAATTCCACGACAGATCTGCTTCCCCACCGCCGACAGATGGTCACCGCACCACACTCAACAACTTGGCCATGGGTTCGTCCAAGGCTGCACCGTCCTCCACAACTTCTCGTTTCCAGCGAACCACAAGAAGATCGTTGGAAAAACAGAAGGAGGACACAACACTGCCAGCAGAAAGAGGTACTCCTCTTCCCTTATTCATGCAAACCTTCGTCTCTGCTCACACCGTATTCATCCCACGAAAGAAACTAGTTGAGCGCTTCTTACTGCATCTTCTTCATGATACTAAATGCACAAGGTTTCCTCCCTTTACTATTTCACCTTTGCTAGAGGTCAGTAGCCCGCCTGGATTTCAATTCAGGGTCAGTCGAACCACAATTAAAAGAAGCAGCACCCGCTTAGGCGCGCGGAACACCTAGTCCGCCTGTTAGCCGAGGAAGCGGCGCATCGGTGTCTATCATAGGGGTGTGGGGCGCACGAGCTGCTTGCGCCCGATCTGGAGGTCGGCGGGACTTGAATGGATTGCCGGGGGGTGGTGCCAAGCATGGCGGTGCGGTGAGGTCAAGGGGAGGGCACAGGCAGGGGACTGGGCCGGTAGTCGCTGCCGTTTCGAGGAAGATCATCAACAATGACTGGCTGGAGGTAGATGAAGGCGATCTGCCCGTTCTTTGTACATCGGACGGTGCAGAAAAAATGGACTGACCTATTTGTTTTCAGTCGAATGTTATTTTCATAGAATCCTGTAGTAATTTAGTGTGCCATGCATGTTGTAGAGCTATCATATGTCTCCCGTCATTTATTTCTCACCGACCTGCTATCTGCTACCTTTACACTATACTAATTGTGCACACACTTCACCCATACTCACACTATTGGTTTTTTATGCATGGGTATTTCAGACTCTGACGCAATGTTGATGAATGCTGAAAAGAAAAGACAGAAGTCGCTCCAGTGTAATTTGAAGATAAGCACTAAGCGTTAAAGCGCTCTAAAGGATGCAGTGTCAGCAGTTGGAGACAGTACACGTAGCTCTGCTGTTGATGATCTCAATTGCCACACACAACCATCCCAGGTGCTTGCTTTAACTTCGTGCTGTCAAATGTGGTTGCATGTTGCATATGGTGTCTAGCTTGTATTGTTTCCAATTTGGTTAAATTGCATCTGCTTACTTTACACATTATACCTTTGATAATGACATGCCTTCCTGTTTTTGATACATACTACATATGTCTATTAACCATGTTCGTACATCAAACTAATGCTCTTTTGTATCCCTCGTCAATCACTTATGATGAGACAGTCACGCGGGTGGGTTAGTGTGAGACGCCATACTCGTTTAAAGAGTGAAGTGTCATCCTCCCCACATGATTCTCAAGAAACAGCAAGGCTAAATGAAGATAGTCAACGTAGCTCTCTAGTTGATGACCGCAATTCCCCCACACCACCATCACAGGTGCTTGCTCTAATTTCGCTGTGTGATATGTGGTTGCATGTTGCATACGGTGTCTAGCTTGTAATGCTTCTAATTAGGGTAAATTGCATCTTCTTAGTTTACACATTATACATGTGAATATGACATGCCTTCCTATTTTTGGTACACACTACATCTATGTGTTAACCTTGTTCTTACATGAAACTACCTCTCTTCTGTATCCTGCATCAATCACTTACGATGAGTCACCTTTATTCGTTGGATATTGCATATTATTTCTAGCCTGTTGCCATGTATTGCTTCTAATTTGGTCAAATACATTTGTTAGTGCACGCATTTAATTTGGCAGAGTGATATTGGTTTCATCTTTCATATGGCTTCTAGATTGCATTGCTTCTAACAAGTTCAAGCACCTTGTGCTTAGCTTACACTTTATACATCATACATGTCAATATGTCATGCTGTCCTGTTTTTCATACATATTCCATCCTCCTATCATGCGGCTGCCTTACATGAAAGTAGTGTTCGTCAGTATTATGCATCAATGAGTTCTGAAGAGCAAATTTTATTCCTTTTTCTTGTGGGTTTGACTTGACAAGGCAAAATCAAGAAAGAGGAAGGAAAAGAGTAAGGAAGGCGATGATGGTGGTCCTCTGCAGCAACGTAAACGGAGCATCTGTACCGATTCTCCTTGTACTGATAGTGCATTACAAGGTCCAAGTCTCCGCTCCCCTACTCCACCATCCAAGGTGCTTTCTCTAACTTGGCAGTGTGATATCTGGTTGCATGTTGCATATGGGTCTAGCTTGTATTGCTCCTAATTAGTGTAAACTGCATCTGCTTAGCTTACACATGATACGTGTGAATATGACACGCTTTCCTGTTTTTGGTACATACTATATCTGTCTATCACACCATGTTCTTACATGAAACTACTCTTCTTGTGTATCCTGCATCAGTCACTTATGATGGAACACCTTTAAGTTGGCAGTGTGATATTGTTTTGCGTCTTGAATATAATTTCTAGCATGTATTGCTTCTAGTTTGATGAACGCCACCTATGACGAGACAGTTTTAACTTGGCAGAGTGATATTGATTGCACCTTTCATATGGTGTCTAGTTTGCAGTGCTTCTAATTTGTTGAAGTGCCTTCTGCTTAGTTACCACATCATAGGTGTGAATATGTCAAGCCATCCATTTTTTCGTACATATTCCATCCTCATATCATGACTTTGCCTTTCATTAGAGTAGTGTTCGTCAGTATCATGCATCAATGAGTTCTGAAGAGCAAATTTTATTCCTTTTTCTTATGGGTTTGACTTGACAAGGCAAAATCAAGAAAGAGGAAGGAAAAGAGTAAGGAAGGCGATGATGGTGGTCCTCTGCAGCAACATAAACGGAGCATCTGTACCGATTCTCCTTGTACTAATAGTGCATTACAAGGTCCAAGTCTCCGCTCCCCTACTCCACCATCCAAGGTGCTTGCTCTAACTTGGCACTGTGATATCTGGTTGCATGTTGCATATGGTGTCTAGCTTGTATTGCTCCTAATTAGTGTAAACTACATCTGCTTAGCTTACACATGATACGTGTGAATATGACACGCTTTCCTGTTTTTGGTACATACTATATCTGTTTATCACACCATGTTCTTACATGAAACTACTCTTCTTGTGTATCCTGCATCAGTCACTTATGATGGAACACCTTTAAGTTGGCAGTGTGATATTGGTTTGCGTCTTGAATATGATTTCTAGCATGTATTGCTTCTAGTTTGATGAACGCCACCTATGACGAGACAGTTTTAACTTGGCAGAGTGATATTGATTGCACCTTTCATATGGTGTCTAGTTTGCAGTGCTTCTAATTTGTTGCAGTGCCTTCTGCTTAGTTACCACATCATAGGTGTGAATATGTCAAGCCGTCCATATTTTCGTACATATTCCATCCTCGTATCATGACTTTGCCTTTCATCAGAGTAGTGTTCGTCAATATCATGCATGAATGAATTCTAAAGAGCGAATTATATTCCTTTTTCTTGTCGGTTTGACCTCACAATGCAAAATCAATAAAGCTGAAGGAAATTGGCAAGGCATTGGATGATGGTGGTCCTTCCAAGCAACTGAAACGGAGGTTCTCTATAGATTCTACTCCGCCATCCTCCCAACAAGATTCGCAAGACAACGCAAGGCTAGACAGTCAACGTAGCTGTGTAGATGATGAGCACATCTCCCCTACTCCACCATCACAGGTGCTTGCTCTAACTTGGCACTATTATATGTGGTTGCATGTGCGTATGATGTCTAGCTTGTATTGCTTCTAACTTTGTTGAATTGCATCTGCTTACTTTACACATAATGCCTGTGAATATGACACGTGTTCCTGTTTCTAGAACATACGTGTACATGATGAGTACATCTCCCGTACTCCACCATCACAGGTGCTTGCTCTAACATGGAACTGTTATATGTGGTTGCGTTTTTCATATGATGTCTAGTTTGTATTGCTTCTGATTATGTTGAATTGCATCTGCGTAGCTTACAACTTATACCTGCAACGATCACTTACCCATAAGACACATTTAACTTGGGACTGTGATGTAGGTTGCATCTTGCATTGTCTTCTAGCTTGTACTGCTTCTAATTTCTTGAAATGGCACTTACGACGAGACACTTTTTACCTGATAGAGTGATATTGGTTGCATGTTCATATGGTGCCTAGCTTTCATTTCTTCTAATTACTGTTTTTTCATACATATTCCATCCTCCTATCGTACGTGTGAATATGAAACGCTATCTTTTTTGTATATATTCCATCCTCCTATTCTGCGCTTGCCTTACATCAAAGTAGTGTTCGCCTGTATCATGCATCAACCAGTTATGCAGAGCTAATTTTATTCATCTTCTTGTGGTTTTGACTTCATAAGGCAATATCAGAAAATAGGAAGGAATAGTAAGTTAGGGGATGTTGGTGGTCCTCCGCACCGACGCAAACAGAGACTCTCTAGATTTGCCACTGCTACTGCTAATGAAGTTGAAGTCCCAAGTCTACATGATGAGTTCATCTCCCGTACTCCATCGCAGGTGCTTCGTCTAAGGTGACAGTGTGATAATTGGTTTCATGTTGCATATGTTGTCTAGCCTGTATTTCTTCTATTTTGATTAAATTGCACCTGCTGAGTTCATACGTTATACATGTGCATATGACATGGCGTTCTGTGTCTAGAATACACTGCATCTATCTATCATACCATGTTCTTACATCAAAGTACTGCTGTTGTGTATCCCGCATCAGTCACTCATGATTGGACACTTTTAACATGGTAGTTTGATAGTGGTTGCATCTTGCATTGATTTCTATGTTGTACTGCTTCTAATTTTTTGAATTGCCACTTATGACAAGACACTTTTAACTTGGCAGAGTAATATTGGTTGCATCTTTCATATGGTGTCTAGCTTGCATCACTTCTATTTTCTTGAAAATCCTTCTGCTTAGTTTACACATCGTAACTGTGAGTATGTCGTGTCGTCCTGTTTTCCTTACATATTGCATCCTCATACGGTTGTCTTACATCAAAGTATTGCTTGTCTGTATCATGCATCAATGAGTTCTGAAGAGCGATTTTATTCTTTTGTGTTGTGGGTACGGCTTGACATGGCAAAGACAAAAAAGATCAAGGAAAATAATATAGTAGGGAGTGGTGTTACTCGTCGGGTGAAACGGAAAAGGATCGGCCGTCCAGATTCTGCTGGTACTTATAGTGCAGTAGAAGGTCCAAGTCCACCGGCTAAATCTACAAACACAGTATCACCTGCTCCACCAGCTGCAGCATCCGCTTCAACTGTACCAGCATCTCAACGAGTTACTCGTTCGTTTGCTCCAGAACTGGCCAGTTCCTAAGCTGCCTTCACACCTAACACTACTTTCGAAGCACTGCTGACACAACAGCACTTGGCAAGATCAGATGAACCTCATGAGCATCAATACCAAGACGGTACCTGACCGAGTCAAGTTGCAGTTGCATGCTCCTTTATATGTACTCTCACAGTTTAATGTACACTAACACTTTCCATATTCGTTGTTGAACTAGCACCACGACGCAAAGCGGAAACAGACATCAGGGACAATGCTTGACAGATTAACAAAATCTAAATGAGGAAGAATGGAGATCCATTTTAAGTCAGGTTTAAAAAGGCCACGTGATGCTACAGAGTCAGCCAAGTTAGTATCAGAGGCAGCCGTTGCCGTTAGGTGTCATGGACGTATCCTCCCGACGTGGATCCAGTACAGGAATGAGAAAGACAATACCCAGTTTAACACCTTCCTTGACCATTTATCCGTAAGTAATGTTATTCATCGCAATTACTAGTATTGTCTTGCTCTGTCCCATACTTTCTAGCTTCCTCCTAATAAGACTCACATTCTTTTTTCAACAGATGATGTTCAAGTTGGATCCGAAAGATGATGCAACTAAACAAGCATGCACTCATGTTTTTTAGTCTGCTCTGCGACAGTATCGGTACCACCTTAGAAAATATCACTTTGAAGGCAAGGCTAACAATGAAATCGCCCAAACATCTCCAGTGGAATATATTACAGATGAAGACTAGACAGCCCTTGTTAAACACTGGTTTGATCCAAAGTATCAGGTAGGCTATATGTATTTGATCAGACCACATATTGAACTTGTATTTATGTATGTGCCTTACAAGTGTATCTTCTTCTAGGCTAACTGTTTGAAGAACAAGACCAACCGTTCTAAAGTGAAATTCCAACAGACAACAGGATCTCGTAGCTATATTGCACACTGCGAGGCTCTTGTAAATAGCTGCTACTTCCTTCTTTTTTCTGTGCCATATTATCGTATCTATATTGACTTGTTCCAAATACAGAGGAAAGCCTGTGCGGACCAAAAAGAACCTGGACCGAATGTAGTGCAAATCTTCAAGGATTGCCACACCAGCAAGATGAAGGGCATGAGCACACCAGTTCAAGCCGCTGTTGTAAGTCCTTACTCCTCCTGCCTTTGAACTAATTGGTACTGTGATGTGTTCATTTAACTACTTGGTTTGCAGCCAATGTCAGTTACTCTGTTCACTTTTATACACAGTTGTCTTAACGTATCATTTCACCTTACATGGTTTAAAAGATATGAAGGATATTCTTTTGGTCTTGATCTGTATTCTAGTTGTTATGTTCACGTGCGCACACAATGATAAAATAGCATGTTTGTTTTATATCTGTTTGCCCATGATATGATGTCATACTATGTTCATCCTACTTTAAACCATGTTTCTTTATCCTTAGATGTCAACGAATGTGAGGAAATAGACAATACAGTAGGCATGCTACATGGACATATGTTCCGAAAGTGATTTTATTATGTAGTTGGCACTACAATACATGCTAATGTATTACAGTAGTTCACCAAAATAAGTTATGTATAAACGTGTAACCTACTTTGTTTGTTTTTGTCTCATTAATAACTTATCTGGTACACTAATCTAGAAGTTCAAACTTTCAGGAAGCTATGGAAAACATGATTGAACAGCCACAACCACCTGAAGGTGACGAGGCTACCACAGGCACAATGTCACCTCTTGCTGCAGTGCGTCAGTATCTCTCCACTAACAAAAAGCACATTCCTGCGTAATTCTGGGTTGGTTGTCAAGGTAACCTCATCCAAATCGCCTACTGAACAAAATCTTCCTGCTAGACAGAGTGATATATCTGTGCTCTAGACACAAGTCCAATCCCTAATGGACGTCGTTTTGGAAACAAGAATAGTGGTTGACAAATGTCGTCAAGATATGAATGGTTTTGAAACCAGACTATCAGACATTCGCTTCGTTGTTCAAGAGCAATGGCGGAAAAAAGGTGAAGATCGTGTTGCTCCATCAGATTCTACAGCCTGAAACATTAGCACTCAGGTCAAATGATCTATGCTTCTATACATCTGATGGTGCTTTTATCTGCAAGGACTGTAAACTTTATGCCAACAGGCCTTTTGTTGTGATACAGCATTTATGCTGCTGCCAAAGGCTGCAATAATTACGACGCTATTTTTGTATAGTGTAGGTTTATCTTAGTAATATATTCGGCCGAAAGCTTCATAGGAGCCCAAGATGCCAACATTCATCGGGCCCATTCCAATTGGGCTAAAAATGATTATGGGCCGAAATTTGCATGTAGCCCACTAAAAATATCTGGGCCTAAATCAGCATAAGATTTCATATTTTTCTGGTAGGCCCGTGCCCATAGTGGGCCTTTAACAGGCCTAAACATAATTTGGGCCCTCAGTAACAATAGGCCGTTTACAGGTGTAAATATCTTGAGCCCATAAAAAACATGGGCCTTTAAAAGACCGAAAGTGAGATTGGGCCCATTTACGATGCAGATCTTTCACAGGCCAAAATTTGGACGGGCCGTAAATGCGCCGACCTAATACACGGGCCTTTAACAGGTCGGAAGTTCGGTCGGGCTAGATTATCGTCATTTTTATATGGGTCGTTAATGGGCCCGATGTGACGTTGGGCCACATATGGCCCATGGATTTCGTCCGACGTTAACAGGCCGAAAATCACAACAGGCCGAAAGTGGCCCAAATCTATGGCGGGCCGCTAACAGGCCGAATGTCACACATGGCCGAATATGACCCAAATCCTTCACGGTCGTTTATGGGCCGAAAGTTTCAATGGCCTGTAAATGGGCCCAAATGAAGCAGGACCTTTAACAGGCCGGAAATACACCGGGTCGTAATTCGGCCCATATACTTAGCGGACTGTTAACGGGCCAGAAGTGATCATGGGTCGCGATGATGGCAAGTTTAGGACAGGCCGTTGACGGGCCGATTTGACACTAGCCGTACGAGCCTTAACTGATCATGTTGGGCCTTTATCTAGGCCGACCCATTATGGTCCGCAAAATCTCGCGGGCCTTTAGCTGGGCCGGCCCATTATGGCCCGCAAAATCTCATGGGCCTTTAGCTGGGCCGGCCCATTATGATATGAATAATCTCGTGGGCCTTTTACTGGGCTGGCCCATTATGGACCACAAAATCTTATGGGCCTTTAGTTGGGCCGGCCCATTTAAACTTTATGGGCGACTTTTGGGCCGGTCCACGTGTCAGCATATCATAGGCGCATCTCGCCCATTGGATGAGTGACACCTGTGCCAACGCGGAGGTGACACGTGTTTCCGTCAGCCAATCAGAATTTTACACGTGGAAAATCCCCATTGGTCCTGGCTGTTAACGGGTTATCGGATCCAAAACCTGACTCGATAGCTTAACGGCGTTCCGTTACGATGGATGCCATGTGTCGGTCACCCTTGACGAAAGAACTTCTGTGACGCGCGATTTATCGTCATGGAAGTGGACACTTCTGTGATGATAATTTTGGTAATGTCATGGAACACTTCTACGACAGTACAGGTATGACTATCTTGATTCTGTCATAAATTTGTCATGGATGTACATGCATGACAGAAAACGTGACCTACTGTGACAAACATGTATCATCACGGAAGTGTCTTTTTTTGTAGTGACATGATGTAGACAAGATCCGTTTATCTATATGGCGGTAGATATAGATCTCGTCTTTTTATCCTTAGTAGCAATGATACATACGTGTCGGTTCCCCTTCTGTCACTGGGATCAAGCACCGTAAGATCGAACCCACTACCGGGCACCTCTTCCCATTGCAAGATAAATAGATCAAGTTGGCCAAAAAAACCCAAATATCGGAGAAGAAATACGAGGCTATAAGAGATCATATAAGAGATCAAAGAAACTCAAATAACTTTAATGGATAAAAAAAGATATAACTGATCATAAACTCGAAGTTCATCAGATCCCAACATACACACCGCAAAAGAGTTACATCATATGGATCTCCAAGAGATGATTGTATTGAGAATCAGCGAGAGAGAGAGAGAGAGAGGAAGCCATCTAGCTACTAACTATGGACCCGAAGGTCTAGAAAGAACTACTCACGCATCATCGGAGAGGCACCAACGGAAGTGGTGAACCCCTCCGTCATGGTGTCTAGATTGGATCTGGTGGTTCTAGACTCTGCGGCGGCTGGATGAATATTTCGTCGAGTCCCCTAGGGTTTGTGGATATTTGGGGTATTTATAGAGCAAAGAGGCGGTCCGGGGGGCACCCGAGGTGGGCACAACACACCAGGGCGCGCCTGGGCCTCCTGGCGCGCCTTGGTGGGTTGTGCCTCCCTCGGGGCACCCCCCAGGTGCAACGAGGGCCCATTGCCTTTCTTTTGGCCCATAAAAAATCATCGTGGAGTTTCGTGGCATTTGGACTCCATTTGATATTGATTTCCTGCGATGTAAAAAACATGGAAAAAACAGCAACTGGCACTTGGCACTATGTCAATAGGTTAGTACCAAAAAATGATATAAAATGACTATAAAATGATTATAAAACATCCAAGCTTGATAATAAAACAGCATGGATCAATAAAAAATTATAGATACGTTGGAGACGTATCAGCATCCCCAAGCTTAACTCCTACTCGTCCTTGAGTAAAAACAGAATTTTTGATGTGGAGTGATGTTCATCAAGTCATATCATATTCTTTTCTTTGCATGGACAATTGGACTTTTATGTGATTCAAAGTAATAGTGTAGTTTTGACATAATAATTTAGATACTCAAGCATATTAACAAGCAACCATGTCTTTCAAAATATCAATGCTAAAACAAGTTATCCCTAGCCCATCATGCTCAAACATTGATCCATTCATGAAACACATTCGAATACTATTATACCCAATAGTTACTCACGATCATATTGCCTCTTAGTTGGTGCTTTTGTAAGAGAAGATGGAGACTCAAAATAAAAATTGTATAAAGTAAAAGAAAGGCCCTTCGCAGAGGGAAGTAGGGATTTGTAGAGGTGCCAGAGCTCAAAGCGAAAAAATTTGAGATAAAAACATTTTGGGAGGTGTATCCATCCCACCAACAAAAACGAGGTAGAGCTACAAACACTTTCCATGCTAGATATGCCATAGGCGGTTCCCAAACTGAAAATAAAGTTTATTCCTTTTTCCACCATACTTTCACTTTCCATGGCTAGCCGTATCCACGGGTGCCTTCCATACCAACACTTTCCAAGGTATTTATTATTTGACAACATAAAGTAAATTCATTTTTGCATTTCGGGACTAGGAATCCCTAAAACCTTTGCCTTACTCTCGTGCAATGACAAGTGAATAAACACTCATCGTGAGAATAACACATCCAACATGGGAAATATTAGCCACTGTTACCGTTCCGCGAGCGAAACAAAATACACAAAAGAGAAATTTATTTTGAAAATTAGAGATGGCACATACAAATTTGCTTAGAACGGCAAAAGAATACCGCATATAGGTAGATATAGTGGACTCATGTGGCAAAACTGGTTTAAAGGATTTTGGAAGCACAAGTAGAGGTCATACTTGGTGCAAAATGAAGGCTAGCAAAAAGATTGAGAAGCGACCAACCAAGAAACAAATAATTTCATGAAGCAAGCATTAAGCATAAGTAACACCGAATAATGCACCACAAGGAGGATATAATTTTCATTGCATGATTATTGACTTTCGTGCATGCATAGGGAATTACAAACCTTAACACCAATATTCTTACTAGAGCACAATTACTCATCAACATAACTCACATATCACATCATCATATCTCAAAGCTATTACTAAGAATCAAGTTTATTTTGTCCAATGATCTTCATGACATTTTTTTTACTTTATCCTTCTTGGATATCTATCACTTTGGGACTAATTTTCATGTGTTGCTTCTCATAAGCTCAAACAAATATAAGTGAAGATCATGAGCATAACAAATTTTCCTTCTCTTAATTTAAGTGAAGCAAGAGAGAATTTCTTCAAAATTTTATGAACTCTCAAATAAATCTAAGTGAAGCAGGAGAGCATTTCTTAAAAAATAACAAGCACACCATGCTCAAAAAGATATAAGTGAAGCACTAGAGCAAGTCCTAGCTCATAAAAGATTTAAGTGAAGCATAGCGAGCAATTCTAACAAGTCATGACATAATTTTGGATCTCTCAAATAGGGGTGTCCATCAAGGATTGATGACTTAAAACACAAAATAAAACAAGAAAAGACACATATCATACAAGACGCTCCAAGCAAAACACATATCATGTGACGAATAAACATATAGCCTTGAGTAAAATACCGATAGTTGTTGGAAGAAAGCGGGGATGCCATTCGGGGGCATCCCCAAGCTTAGTTGGTTGCTCATTCTTGGATAATAGCTTGGGATGCCGGAGCATCCCCAAGCTTAGGCTCTTACATCCTTCCTTCATCCATCGTAAGATAACCCAAAACTTGAAAACTTCAATCACACAAAACTCAACAAAACTTTCGTGAGATCCGTTAGTATAAGAAAGCAAACCACTACTATAAGTGTTGTATCAAACCAATTCATATTTTTTTTGTATTATATCTACTGTATTCCAACTTTTATATGGCAAAAACTCACCAAGGAAAACCATAGAGCCATCAAAATAAGCACACAACACAAAGAAAACAGAATCTGTCAAAACAGAACAGTCTGTAGTAATCTGACTTTGACGAATACTTATGTAACTCCCAAAATTCTACCAAAATAGGAAGACCTGGGTAATTTGTATATTAATCTTCTGAAAAAATAATCTGGGCAAAATCTCTTTTCTGTGATTTATGAAAATTATTTTCGTGAGCACAAAGTTTCTGTTTTTTCAGCAAGATTAAACAACTATCACCCAAGAAGATCCTATAGGCTTTACTTGGCACAAACACTAATTAAAACATAAAAATCACAATCATACCAGTATCATAATTGTGTAAACACTAAAGAACAGGAAGCAAAAATAAAAAATAGATTTATTCATTGGGTTGCCTCCCAACAAGCGCTATAGTTTTATGACCTTAGCTAGGCGTAAGGCAAGGATCTAAGTTTTTTCATCTTTGGTTCGAGATCCATAAGATGCCCTCATGATTGATTAATAAGGTGGCCTGATTTTTGTTCTAGGAAAGTGTTCCATACCTTTCCTCAAAGGAAATTGGAACTTAATATTGCCTTCTTTCATATCAATCACGGCACCGATAGTGCGTAAAAATGGTCTACCAAGAATAATTGGACAAGACGAATTGCAATCAATATCAAGAACAATAAAATCTATGGGCACATAATTCCTATTTACAAGAATAAGAACATCATTAATTCTTCCCATAGGCTTTTTAATAGTAGAATCCGCTAAGTGCAAATTCAAAGAACATTCTTCAAGATTGGTAAGACCAAGCACATCACATAAAGATTTCGGAATAGTAGAAACACTAGCACCCAAGTCACACAAAGCAAAACACTCATAATTTTTAATCTTGACTTTGATAGTAGGTTCCCATTCATCATGCAATTTTCTAGGAATTGATACTTCTAATTCCAATTTTTCTTCTAAAGCTTTCATCATAGCATCAAAAATATGTTTAGTAAAAGCCTTGTTTTGTTCATAAGCATGAGCTGAATTCAACATGGATTGCAACAAACAAATACAATCAGTAAAAGAGCAACTATCATAATTAAAGTCTTTGTAATCCAAAATAGTGGGTGCATCACTAGTTAAAGTTTTGACCTCTCCAAACCCACTTTTATCAATTTTCTCAACAAGATTTTCACCCTCCGAATTATTGGGACGCCTTCTACCTAAAGTTGACTCTTCTCCAGTCCCTTTTTCATCATTCTTAATTTTACTAAACAAGGAATCAATAGAAGAAACACCAATCATTTTAAGATCTTCAACATTTTGCAAGGATAATCACTAGAGAAAGCTTTCTCCAAAAATTCTCTTTTAGCTCTGAGCATAGCAGTTCTTTTCTTACTTTCACCCATAGAAACATAAAGAGCTCTAATTGATTCATCGACTTTAGGCACAAATTTTTTATATCTTGAGATTTTCCACATCATGAGCAGTTCTATCAACACTTCTAGACAAATCATCAATCTTATTCAACTTTTCTTCTATGGAAGTGTTGAAACCTTTTTGTGTGTTGATAAATTCTTTAATATTATTCTCAAGATCAGAGGTGCTCCTATTATTATAAGATTGATTTCTAGAGGAATTACCATAATTATTAGAAGAATTACTAGGAAAAGGCCTAGGATTAAAATTACCTCTATAAGCATTGTTGTTGAAATTATTGCAAGAGATAAAATTCACATCAATGGCATCACTATTTTGCTCAATCAAAGTAGACAAAGGCATATCATTAAGATCAACAGGGGCACTTTTACTAGCAACCAATTTCATAAGAGCATCAACTTTATCACTCAGAGAAGAAATTTCTTCAACCGAATTAACTTTTTTACTAGTAGGAGCTCTTTCGGTATGCCATTGTGAATAATTTGCCATGATATTATCAAGCAATTTGGTAGCTTCACCAAAAGTAATTTCCATAAAAGTTCCACCCGCGGCAGAATCTAAAAGATTACGAGAAACAAAATTCAATCCCGCATAAAAAATTTGTATGATCATCCAAAAATTTAACCCATGAGTTGGGCAATTCCTTAGCATCATTTTCATCCTTTCCCAAGATTGTGCAACATGTTCATGTTCAAGTTGCTTGAAATTCATGATCTGGGTTCTAAGGGAAATAATTTTTGTGGGCGGAAAATACTTAGTGATAAAAGCATCTTTGCACTTGTTCCAAGAATCGATACTATTGCGAGGCAAAGAAGAGAACCAATTTTTTGTAGAATCACGCAAAGAAAATGGAAATAATTTCATCTTGACCACATCATTGTCCACATCTTTTTTCTTTTGCATATCGGATAATTCCACGAAGGAATTAAGATGGGACGCGGCATCCTCATTAGGAATACCAGAAAATTGGTCTTTCATAACAAGATTCAGCAAAGCAGTATTAATATCACAAGTCTCCGCACTAGTGGCGGGAGGAGCAAGCGGAGTGCCAATAATGTTGGTGTTTGAGAAATCACATAACTTGGTGTTCTCTTGAGTCACGATGACCACACAACAAGATTGCACTCAAAAACAGATCCGGCAAGAAAACGGCGAACAGAAAAAAAAGAGGCGAATAAAATGGCAAATTTTTGTGAAGTGGGGGAGAGGAAAACGAGAGGCAAATGGCAAATAATGTAAATTGCAAGGAGATGAGATTTGTGATTAGGAACCTAGTTATGTTGAAGATCCTCCCCGGCAACGGCGCCAGAAATCGCGTGTTGACGAGAGGCTATCTTGACTTGATTCTCCCCGGCAACGGCGCCAGAAATCCTCCTTGATGGTAGCTGGAACTACATCGGTATTTCCCTGGAGAGGGAGGGATGATGTAGCACAGCGATGGTAGGTATTTCCCTCAGTTATGGAACCAAGGTATCGAACCAGTAGGAGAACCAAGCAACACAACGTAAGCAGCACCTGCACACAAACAACAACACCTTGCAACCCGATGTGTTAAAGGGGTTGTCAATCCCTTCCGGGGTACGGCGCCAGAAATTGGCAAGGAGATGGGAGAAAATTGTGATAGATTGAAATAGTTGATCGCAAATAAAATAAAGTGCAGCAAAATATTTTTGTATTTTTGGTTTAAAATATCTGAATAAAAATGCAAAGGAAAAGTATATCGCAAGGCAAATATATGAGAAAGAAGACCCGGGGGCCGTAGGTTTCACTAGTGGCTTCTCTCGAGAAAAATAGCAAACGGTGGGTAAACAAATTACTGTTGGGCAATTGATAGAACTTCAAATAATCATGACGATATCCAGGCAATGATCATTACATAGGCATCACGTCCAGGATTAGTAGACCGACTCCTGCCTGCATCTACTACTTCTACTCCACACATCGACCGCTATCCAGCATGCATCTAGTGTATTAAGTTCATGGAAAAACGGTGTAATGCAATAAGAACGATGCCATGATGTAGACAAGATCCATTTATCTATATGGCGGTAGATATAGATCTCGTCTTTTTATCCTTAGTAGCAACGATACATACGTGTCGGTTCCCCTTCTGTCACTGGGATCAAGCACCGTAAGATCGAACCCACTATCGGGCACCTCTTCCCATTGCAAAATAAATAGATCAAGTTGGCCAAACTAAACCCAAATATCGGAGAAGAAATATGAGGCTATATGAGATCATGCATATAAGAGATCAAAGAAACTCAAATAACTTTCATGGATATAAAAAGATATAACTGATCATAAACTCGAAGTTCATCAGATCCCAACAAACACACCGCAAAAGAGTTACATCATATGGATCCCCAAGAGACCATTGTATTGCGAATCAGCGAGAGAGAGAGATAGAGAGGAAGCCATCTAGCTACTAACTACGGACCTAAAGGTCTACAAAGAACTACTCACGCATCATCGGAGAGGCACCAATGGAACTGGTGAACCCCTCCGTCATGGTGTCTAGATTGGATCTGGTCGTTCTGGACTCTGCGGCGCTGGATGAATATTTCGTCGACTCCCCTAGGGTTTGTGGATTTTTGGGGTATTTATAGAGCAAAGAGGCGGTCCGGAGGGCACCCGAGGTGGGCACAACCCACCAGGGCGCGCCTGGGCCTCCTGGAGTGCCCTGGTGGGTTGTGCCCCCCTCGGGGAACCCCCCAGGCGCAACCAGGGCCCATTGCCTTTCTTCTGGCCCATAAAAAATCATCGTGGAGTTTCATGGCATTTGGACTCCGTTTGATATGGATTTCCTGCGATGTAAGAAACATGGAAAAAACAGCAACTGGCACTTGGCACTATGTCAATAGGCTAGTACCAAAAATTGATATAAAATGACTATAGAATGATTATAAAACATCCAAGGTTGATAATAAAACAGCATGGAACAATCAAAAATTATAGATATGTTGGAGACGTATCAAGTGCTTGAAGGTATATCTTTAGATCCTGCAACTGAATCTTTTAGTTTCTTCTTTTATCACTAGTTTGGTTTATAAATAAAAATACAAGAAAATGGAATTGAGGTTGCATCATATTATTCATCTTTATAATGTCTTTCGTGAAAATGATGGGAAGGAAAATTGTGCTCAGTTGTTAGAAGAAGAATGCTATAAAATGTTTGGCATAGAATCCATGAATGATGAGAATGATTGCAATGTTGCTAGTATGAATTCTTTTAATATCCATGATGCTGATGATATTCAAAGCTACAAGCTTGGGGATGCTATATTTGATGGAGATGATATTTTTAGTCCGCCAAGATTTGATATGCAAATTTGTTATAATGGTAGCATGCCTCCTATCTATGATGATGACATGTATGATATAGAGAATAATTATAACCATGAAACTTGTCATCATGATTTTAATTTTCAATCCCATGATAGTTATTTTGTTGAGTTTGCTCCCACTACTATTCATGAGAATAAATTTGCTTATGTGGAGAGTAATAAAAATTTTATGCTTGTGGATCATAAAAAAATGCTTTATGTGATGGATATATTGTTGAATTCATTCATGATGCTACTGAAAATTATTATGAGAGAGGAACATATGCTTGTAGGAATTGCAATAATATCAAGTTTCCTCTCTATGTGTTGAAAATATTGAAGTTATGCTTGTTTTGCCTTCCTATGCTAGTTGATTCTTGCTCCCAAAAGTTATTTGCTCACAAAATCCCTATGCATAGGAAGTGGGTTAGACTTAAATGTGCTTGTCATATGCTTCATGATGCTCTCTTTTTGTTTCAATTCTTATCTTTTATGTGAGCATCATTGAAATCATCATGCCTAGCTAAAAGGCATTGAAGAAAAGCGCTTGTTGGGAGACAACCCAACACTTTTACCTACTGTTTTTGTATGTTCACATGATTATGCTACTGTATTTATCATGTTTAATTGCTTTAGTTTCAATAAAGTGCCAAGTAAAGCCTTTGGGATCATGTTGGGTGATAGTTGATTTGATCTTGCTGAAAAACAGAAACTTTTGTGCTCATGAAAATAATTCTCATTTTTAACAGAAGAGTGAATTTGAGTTGATTCTTTTTGCATAAGGTTAATTACAAATTTCTCACGTGGTCCTAATTTTTTCATAATTTTTGGAGCAACATAAGTATGGTAGTTATCCAGATCATTACAGACTGTTCTGTTTTGACAGATTCTGTTTTCAATGCATAGTTTGCTTGTTTTCTAGTTTCTATGGCTTATATTGCTCAATATAAATTGTAGAAATGATATGCTACAGTAGGCATTGTGTGAGAACAATTATGAATTCTGTCTTTGACAGTACCAAAAGTGAAATGGTTTGCTGTTTATCATACTAACCTATCTCACAAAGTTCCGTTAAGTTTTGTGTGATTGAAGTTTTCACGTTTTGGGTGAGATATCGATATGAGGAGAATAAGGAGTGACAGGACCCTAAGCTTGGGGATGCCCAAGGAACCCCAAGGTAATATTCAAGGAAGATCCAAGCAACTAAGCTCGGGGATGCCCCGGAAGGTATCCCCGCTTTCGTCTCCAACATTATCGGTAACCTCACTTGGAACTATGTTTTCATTCGTCACATGATTTGTGTTTTGCTTGGAGCATCATTTTATTTTGTTAGGATTTGCTTGCTGTTATTTAGAATAATGTTTTTATCTTTCATTTCAATAAAAGTGGCATTGATAGCCTTTACTATGCTTATTTTACAAGTCTAGATGTTGCTGTTTGAAAACAGAAAGTTTACCGCTGTTGCAAAAATTCCCCAGAAAATTCAGAATGTGATAAAATGTTGAAACTTTTTGCAAAATAAGCTCTGATAAATTTTCTACAGTGTGGTAAATTTTCATAATTTTTGGATTCGAATAAGTGATGATACTCTTGCATTCTTTACAGACTGTACTGTTTTGGAAGATTGCTCTTATGTTTGCATTGTTTCCATATGTTTGCTTGTTTAATGATTCTATTTGAGGATAGGAGTATTAAATATGCAGAGGCATTTAGTATGCAATGTTGAATAATAATTTTAGTGAGTTGCTACAGTAGAGAATGATAAGGTTTTTGCATTGGTTTATACTAACTTATCTCACGAGTTCTTGTTGAGTTTTGTGTGGATAAAGAAGTCTCAAGCATCTAAGCTTGGGGATGCCCCGGTAGGCATCCCACCTTTCTTCATCAACAATTATCAGTTAGTATAGGTTGAGCCTAAGTTTTTGCTTCCCCACATGAGTTGTGCTATTGTTGGAATGTCATTTTATTTTGTTTTGCTTGCCGTTTTCATAAAATACTTAGATCTGAAAGTTTTTAAATAAAATAGAGTCCTCAAATAGTTGCGAGGGAGGCTAGGTAAGCGGCATTCAGATCCCGTCAACGAAGCTCTTTTTCTATCGAATTGCTCTAGTGCTTCACTTAAATCTTTTTGAGCACGGTGTGCTTTTGTATTTTTGAAGAAATGCTCTCTTGCTTCACTTAAATTAATTTGAGAGAAAGAAATATTATGCTCATGATCTTCATTTATATCTTTTTGGAGTAGCTTGTCATTTACTCTTGTGCTTCACTTATATCCCATGAGTAAATTGTTGAATGAATTGAATATCATGAAGTTGAAATTATATCATGCCTAGTGGTAGCTTCATATTGGGTTTAGAAAGTGAAATCTTTTGAAGCTTGACAATCACAATATTGGTCATACAAGCAATTCATGAATAATTAGTATAAGGAAGAGAACTTTCACATGCAAATACACTATCTTGGAAATCTTTTGTGATGGTGAGCCCCCATCAAAATATTATATGCCAAAATTGTTGACGTTGAAAAAGGAAGACAACATAATGATTTATGTTGGTTCATATTCACATAGAAGTTATATTGTCATAGATCCTTCAACATGTGGTGCTTGCCCCCCATCTTTTCTAGCCAAAAATTCCGCACCAAGTAGAGATACTACTTGTGCATCCAAAAACCCTTAAACCCAAATCTTATTTTCAAGAGTCCACCATATCTACCTAAGGATTGAGCAAGATCCTTCAAGTAAGTAGTCATCGGTGCAATAAGGGAATAAAAATTGCTTCTAAAAGTGTTAGATCATTTAGTGTAAGAGAGAATTGAGCATTGTACAAACTTGTGATGACAAAGAAAAGAAGCAACAGACTGCATAATGAAGGTTGCTATCATAAGGGGCAATATAACGTGACGTTCTTTTGCACTAAGGGGTTGAGCATACAAACAAAAAAGCGCATGGCAACCTCTGGTTCCCTCTGCGAAGGGCCTACCTTTTACTTTTATGTATTTACTTTCATGCAAGAGTCAAAGTTTTTCTCTCTATTCCTTTTTCTTTTTCTCTTTTGGCAAGCATCATATGGTGAGGAAAGATCTAGGCACATATATCCAGTTGGATATGGGTAGCATGACTTATTATTGTTGACACCACCCTTGAGGTGAATACGTTGGGAGGCAAACCAATAAGCCCCTATCTTTCTATGTGTCCGGTTGAAACGTTTAGCTCATGTGTATGCGGTGAGTGTTAGCAATCATAGAAGACTATAAGATGGTTGAGTATATGGAGCTCTCACTTAAACTTTGTTGAATAAGTTGAATTACAATTGCTTGGTGACTGAGAACATAGGTCGTTGAGTTTCAAGAGAGTTCATTGTTTGAACCTTAACATGTGAATTGCTTGCTACTTTAACATGAGAAATTTTATGAGAAAGAATTGTTGTTATGATGCTAGGAAAAGTGATTGAAATTTTCATTGATCAAACTTGTGCACTTTGCTAGCATTCACACTTCATAAATTATTTCTTTTGTCATTTACCTACTCGAGGACGAGTAGGAATTAAGCTTGGGGATGCTGATACGTCTCCAACGTATCTATAATTTATGAAGTATTCATGCCATGTTTACAACAATTTTATTTTGTGTTGGTATGATTTGCATGGAACTAACCCGGACAGACGTTGTTTTCAGCAGAACTACCGTGGTGTAGTTTTTTGTGCAGAAATGAAAGTTCTCCAAATGAGCTGAAACTTTTTGACAATTTTTTTTGGAACAAAAGAGACACCCGAAGCTTCGTGGAAGGACCAGAAGGTGAAGGAGTAGGGCACAAGACACCGGGGCGTGCCTGGGCCCTTGCCCGTGCCCTGGTGGGTTGTGCTCACCTCCAGGCCCATCTTAGCGTGAAACCAATGCCAAAAAATCCTATAAGTAGAGAAACCATCAGGGGTTAACCTAGATCAGAAGTTCCACCGCCGCAACGCTCTGTAGCCACTGAAAATCAATCTAGACCCTGTTTCGGCACCCTGCCGGAGGGGGGAATCATCTCCGGTGGCCATTTTCATCATCCCGGCGGCCACCTTGATGAGGAGGGAGTAGTCCACCCTCGGGGCTGAGGGTTTGTACAAGTAGCTATGTGTTTAATCTCTCTCTTGTGTTCTTGAGATATCACGATCTTGATGTATCGCTGGCTTTGTTAATATAGTCGGATCATATGGTGTTTCCCCCCCTCTATCTTGTTGTGATGAATTGAGTTTTTCCCTTTGAGATTTCGTTGTTATCGGATCGAATACTTTTATGGATTTGAGAGAACTTGATATATGTCTTGCAATTGAATACTCGTGGTGACAATGGGGTATCATATTGATTCACTTGATATATGTTTTGGCACTCAACTCGCGGATTCCCGAGGTGACATTGGGGTAATATATGCATAGGGGTTGATGCACGTTCTTGTCTTTGTTTCCCCGGTAGAAATCTTGGGGCACTCTTTGAAGTTCTTTGTGTTGGATTGAGTATTATGAATCTGAATTTGCTTTGGTGTTATTTTAGTACAAACTCTTGGTTAGATCAATCGAAAAGAATAGCTTCATGTTATTTTAGTACGAACTCTAGGATAGATTGATCGGAAAGAATAACTTTGAGGTGGTTTCGTACTCTACAAACAATTTCGTCTTATGTTCTCCGCTAGATAGGAACTTTGGAGTGATTCTTCGTTGCACGTTGAGGAACGGTTATACGATCCAATTATATTTGCATTGTTGAGAGATTGCACTAGTGAAAGTATGGACCCTATGCCTCATTTTCAAGCATTGCAATATTGTTTTTGCTACCTTGCTATTTTTATTTATTAAGATTATACAAATATATTTCTACCATCAATAT
Source organism: Triticum aestivum (assembly GCF_018294505.1). Lineage (NCBI taxonomy): Eukaryota > Viridiplantae > Streptophyta > Magnoliopsida > Poales > Poaceae > Triticum > Triticum aestivum. Next base: position 18,797,323 of record NC_057805.1, read on the forward strand.
TACACTTTTATCACCATCTCTTCGCTGAACTAGTGCACCTATACAATTTGCCATTGTATTGGGTGTGTTGGGGACACAAGAGATTTCTTGTATTTGGTTGCATGGTCGTTTGAGAGAGACTATCTTCATCCTACACCTCCCACGGATTGATAAACCTTAGGTCATCCACTAAGAGAAAATTGCTACTGTCCTAGAAAACTCCACGCTTGGAGGCCCAACACGTGTCTACAAGAATAAAGTTGCGTAATAGACATCAGCCTCCGTGAGGCCCAGGGGCGGCACTAAGGAGACTCCGGGGCGTGTACAGCCCCAACTCATTATTACGTGAGAGTGTCACGAGCGGAGACCATCACAGGCATGGGGACTTGCTTCATGGGTAGAACTTTCGGAGGTGCTGGATGTTCCAGGCGTTCTGGGTGGGGATCCCATCCTACGTCTCCAGGCGCGCGGCGCTAGGCCTGGAGATGCGGGCGATCTTGAACGGGCCCTCCCACATGGGCGAGAGCTTATGTAGCCCTTCCTTGGAAACCCGCCTCAGGCGAGATCACCCACCTCGAGCGTCCTGGAGCAGACACTGTGGCAGTGGTACCGCCGCAGCGCCTGCTAGTACCTCGCTACCCGGAGCGAGGCTTGGCGGCGACGTTCCTCTCCCAGCATGAGGTCCATCCCCCGTGAGGCGTCCTGGCGTGCCTCATCAAATGCCATGACCAGCGTGGAGCGATGCCTGACCTCGTGAGGGAGAACCACTTCAGCTCTGTAGACGAGGAAGAATGGAGTTTTGCCCGTTGGCTTGGTTGCGGGGGTGCAGATGGACCAAATCACGGACTGGAGCTCATCGAGCCAGCCCCTGCCGCAGGCCTCGAGCTTCTTCTTGAAGGTCCTTGCCTTGAGGCCTCTCAAGACCTCTGCGTTGGCGCGCTCAGCCTGGCCATTACTCCGAGGGTGTGCCACCAAAGCGTAGCATATCTGCGTTCCAAGGTTAGCACAATATCTTTTGAAAAGGTTGCTGGTGACCTGCGAGCCATTGTCGATGATGATGCGATTAGGAACCCCGAAACGGGTCACGAGGCCCTTGATGAACTTGATGGTCGAGCCGGCCGGAATGGTGTGGACGACCTCTACCTCGGCCCACTTGGTGAACTTGTCTATGGCGACGTAGAGGTAGCGGTAGTCCCCGGACGCTCAAGGGAACGTGCCCAGGATGTCCAGCCCCCAGACCGGGAACGACCATGAGAGCGGGATGGTCCGGAGGCCCTGAGCGGGCTGGTGGATTGTGGCACCCCGGCTCAGAGCAACCGGTTTATCATGCATTGCCAGCCCAGAGACCATGTCTTCTGGCAACACACAACATCTTGGTAGAGAAAACGACCGCTTTATTGATGCTAGCGGATCAAAGTTTATATTACAATAGGTAGCGAGGCGAAGCGGCACACACGGTGCGGCTGAACAATATGTACATTATGTAGTGAACATAAAGGGGCCTCGATCATAACAACTACGCGTCAGCGGAACAACGTCGTAGCGGAACTCCATAGCACAGGGACACCGATGTGGACACGATCTAGACTCGGACAGCACTCCTTTCCAACGAGACTTTCCTGAAATCTGGCATGACACGCCAGGTCAGTACATTGAATGTACTTGCAAGCTCACAACAAACATAAACATAATGACAAACAATATCATGATAATTAACCAATTATTAATAATGCAACAAGATAGCCAACATGCTGTGATCATGCCCCTGAGAGAAAAATCTCTCGGACTGGTTTACCAACGGTGATCGCTCTTGGATCACAAACATGCCAACCTCAAGGTCTTAACTAGGGATATCTCGTGATCTTTCCGGCGACCACAACCACGACCAATATTTGGTCTCAAACGGTGATCCTTCCGGCGATCACAACCACGACCAACACTTGGTCTAAAACAACAAGATGACCTTTCCTCCATCATCAACAGTGCAAAGTTCATAACTTAGTGTGCAAGATTTATTAAACGTTGACACATGGTGTGACCTACTTTCGAGCGTGTCCGTAACCGTGGACTCGGCTATCGATAGATTAATACACTCTGCAGAGGTAGCGCACTGTACCCACATCACGACACCCATGGCCTCGCACTCCCATTCGGGTGGACCAACGGCATTCCGACGAAACCCCTCCATTGCCATGACACTCTCCTGGCCACTCCGACTCACTCCCCACTGGGCTAGTCCTGGGTGGCCCCGTGTCTACCAAACACACAACGACCACCGTCGTGGCCAAAACATAAACTGTCCCACACGGGGACACGGTACCAAAATCTCAACAACGGGCACACAAGGTTATGTCTGCTTACCGGGCCAGGGTACCGCACGCCCATAACCTTCCCTCGTTGGATGCACCGACTAGAGGCATGACAACGGACCGAATAAAGGCCTTCCCATAAAGGCAAATGTGGTTGCACTGGGAAAAACTCGTTTCAGTGGCACCATGACCTGGTCAACAATATATTCAAGTTGAGTTATTATCAGGTTCAACTTAAAATGAATATAACCGGTGTCATAGTATGCCCTGAAAATGCAACACTAACATATGCATCACATATGAACGGTAATGACTGAGTCAACTATATCCACACTAAGCATAAACATCAACAACTCATGACACTTCTCTGGTTAGGATTAAACCTTACTTTAAACAGAATCTTTTCTAGCGAATTTATCATTTTTCTCATGCAAGAAAAATAACTCCATATAATTATTTATATCCATAACTATATTACTCTTTCATAACAAAAATTAATGCTAGTTTCTTTACCAACTTAGTTAGCTTTAAACTTTCTGTAACTCAAGCATATTAACTTAAACAAGCAACTAACAGAATATAAATAACACAATAGTGATTTAAATGCATGGATTAAATCATTCATTCAAGTAGGAAAATCACAAATATTGTAATGGCACCATGAAAATGTTGATGTGGCTTGCCTTAGTGCAGATGAGGTTCACAAGCCTCCTGGTGATCCTCGAGACAAGCCTCACCCTCTGAAAATAATTTTAATCACAAGAAGAAAATATCAAGAACCCTTCTGAAATTCACCAGAAATCTAGACAGCATAGATAAATCTCTTTTTTGGTGAGTTGCTAGATTTCTTTACAAAGAATACAATGCAAAAAGAATCAATTCATCTGGACTTATGGTTAAAGAGTTGTAGCTGTTTGAAGCTCTCTGGAAAAATATGAAATTTGAATTTAAATAAAAACAAACTGCGGGGTGACGTCGAAGGCGTAAAGCCTCGGGGCGCCACCACTCGTACCGCTTCACGCGCGTACTGAGTGGCTGACTAGCGGGGCCGCTAGTCAGGTGAGGGGAGAGAGGGAAGGAAACAGAGAACGGCGCGGCTTCGCCGGAGCACACGCCGGCGATGAGGGCTTCTTGGCCAAAACGAGGGGGGATCGAGAGAGGAGACGGAGGCACACCTGCCCGTACCCGTAGAGTAGCTAGGGGTGGTTGGACGGCGTCGGATTCAACCTCAAGCAGAGGCAGAGGGCGGAGGTCGCCGGAGACGAAGACGATGGTGAACAGAGGCGACTCCAGGGGCTCCAAACAGGCGGAACAGCACCACCGGAGAGTGGCGGAGGCCCTGGAAGGGTCTCCCAGGTCTGGGAGGGGCTGGAGCTACGGATACGACCCGAGGGGATCGCCGGCTAGCTCGAGCTCGGGGACGGCGGCCCGTGGCCTGCCCGGCCGGGCTACGGCTTCTATAAGATTGGGGAGTGTGTGGGAGTCGTGGATGGTGCTCGAGGAGGCTGGGGAGGGCTCCATTTATAGCCGAGCGTCGAGGGGGGTTCGGGCTCCGCCGGTGGACACCTGGACACGGCGCCCGGCGACGAACGGCGTCAGTGAGAGGGGGAGAAGGCGACGCGGCTCACGCGGGAACTATGGGCGAACGGGGACGAGCACAGGATCAAGGGAAGGCAACGAGCACAGTGCATAGCGCACTGTTGCATTGGCCGGACCGCGCCCGTGCTCGCTGCGGCGAGCTCCGGCGTCGGCGAGCGCCAGGGGAGAGTTAAGAGAGCTTCGACGAAGATTGTGGCGAGGTTTGGCACGCTTACGCAGTCGGGGAAGCGAGCTAGCGCGAAACAGAGCGCTCGGCGGCACTCAGAGCGCGGCGACAAGCAAGTTGGCATCGTGTACACGCGTGGTCACCGCGTGAACTTTGCCCTCATGCCGACCTAAGTCCAAAATTTATGTATGTCTTGTTGTTCGTTGTAGTTTTGAAGATTACCACGCTTTGGTTTGGACCCAGACGCAGTAGGATAGATTTCTACTGCCAAGTAAGTTTCTGATCAGTAACTTTGAGGGCTTACTGTGGTCAAACGGCTGGGAGTTGAGGGCTGGACTTTGGAGGTTAGCAATCATCTACTAAGGTGATGATGCACAAGAGAAAGCAACCACAATGGAACAAGTAAAATGGTAGTTGCTGTAGAAACCACCATTTCTGTCCAGAACAGAAAATATTTTCTGTAGCAAAAATATTCCAAAATATTATGCAATACTTTTGCTCAGGAAGGTGCCCTAGGGTTCAAAGAATATTTGTGAATTTTCTCAGATTTTTGTGGGCAAGAAAAATTGGGGTTGCTTTGGAGCACATTGAGCTAGCTAGGGTTTAAGAGAGGGAAATGAATATTTTTCATTTAAGAAAAATATTCCATATATTATTTTGAGGTGAACCAGAGAGGGAATGATGGTTAGAGAGGGAAATGGGAAACTTGGGTGAAAGCCAAGGGGTACCCAAGTGTTTAAGTCCATATGAAAAGATTCAAAACTCCAAATTTCAAATTCAAACCAACTGAAAATCAGGTAAAGAAAAAGAGGGCAAAAACCAGGCTGTCACATGGATCTGCTTGGCATGGAACCGACAGGCATCACAGGATCCTACCAGCTCGGTGGCATCATTGAGCACTGTAGGCCAGTAGAATCCGCTGCGGAACGCCTTGCCCACGAGGGTGCGCGATAAAGAGTGATGCCCGCAGTCCGCGCCATGTATGTCGGCCAACAGCTCGCATCCCTGCTCCCTAGAGATGCATCGTAGAGAAACATCGTTTGGCCATTTTCGGTAGAGCTCACGTCCTGGATGCAGTACGCAGTGGCCTGGCGGGCTACATGCTCTGCGTCTTACTCCTTCTCCGACAAGGTGCCTTGGAGCAGGTACGCCTTGAACTCCTAGGTCCAGCACCCCTCCTGAGGCTCAAGTGCGAGGAGTAGGCGGGCTCCTGAGGTCGGGCCACAAGCTGGGGCGCCTGAGGGGGGTGCTGGAGGAAGCTCCTCTTGAGGCGATGCTGGTCCCGCAGCGGGGGGAGCAGCCGATGGCTTGAAAAGCCGTTCCTCAAAGACGCCATGCTCCTGAGGTAGACGCCGAGACGCCCTCTTGGCGATGTCGTCCGCCTCCTTGTTCATGCCGCGTGGCACATGCTGCAATTCCAGGCCCAAGAATCGTTTCTCGATTTTGCGTACCTCCTCGAGGTATGCCTCCATGTGCTCGTCCTTTGGCTTGTATGCTTTGTTGGAGAAGTTGACAAGGAGCTGGGAGTTGCCCCTGATGGTGAGGCGCCTCACCCCCAAAGCTGCTGCTGCCTTGAGACCGGCGATCAGGCCTTCGTATTCCGCGATGTTGTTGGAGACCTTCTCGCCTTGCTAGAAGCAGAGCTGCACAGCGTAGAAGAGCTTGTCCTGGGTAGGCGAGATGAGCACAGCTCCAGCCCCCGTGCCCTGACGCATGAATGCACCGTCGAAGTACATGACCCAACCATCTGGTGCTTCATTTCTGGGTGAGAGGGAATGGTCCTCGCCCACTTCTCGGTCAGGGACGTCAGTCCATTCCGCGACGAAGTCGGCGAGGGCCGCACCCTTGATGATCCTGGTGGTACTGAAATCTAGCTGGAACACCTGCAGTTCAATGTTCCATTCGGCGATCCTCCCCGCGGCGTTAGGGCTCCAGAGCACCCTCTCTAGGGGGTAAGCTGAGACAACTTTGATGGGGTGGCCTTGGAAGTAGTGGCATAGCTTTCGGGAGGCGACGAGGAGCGTTAGCGATAGCTTCTGCAGCATGGGATAGCATGCCCGCGTATCACGCAGCATCGTGCTGACGAAGTACACCGGGTGTTCGACGAGGGTGGAGGCATTAGCGGGGTCCTGTTCCTCCCGAGGCTGGGGGCCTCAGGAGCCTCGTCATCAATCGGGGCTGCCATGACCTCGAGGGCGCCATCCTTAGGAGCCCCACCGACCGGTGGGGCGGCCGAGGCCTCAGGAGTATCGTCCTGAGGCCGCGGCGCCTCAACTGGGTGCGAAGTGCTGCCCCACGAGCCCTTGGTCATGCGCTCCTCGCGGACCGCCACCAGCGCTGCGCTGGCAGAGTGAGGCATTGTGGCCTGGTAGAGCACCAAAGGTTCAAGGGGGCACGGCACTACCATCACTGGCGGGCTGGTGAGGTACTTCTTGAGGTCTTGGAAGGCTGCGTCAGCCTCCGGAGTCCACTCGAACGGGCCCCTCTTTTTCATCAGCTTGAAGAAGGGGAGGACGCTGATGTCTACTACGCAACTTTATTCTTGTAGACTCGTGTTGGGCCTCCAAGCGCATAGTCTTGTAGGACAGTAGCAATTTTGCCTCAAGTGGATGACCTATGGTTTATCAATCCGTGGGAGGCGTAGGATGAAGATAATCTCTCTCAAATGACCCTGCAACCAAATACAAGAAATCTCTTGTGTCCCCAACACACCGAATACAATGGAAAATTGTATAGGTGGACTAGTTTGGCGAAGAGATGGTGATAAAAGTGTAATATTGATGGTAGAAATATATTTTTATAATCTGACTAAATAGAAAAAGCAAGGTAGCAAATAGTAAACGAGTAGAAAAACGATATTGCAATGCTTGAAAATGAGGCCTAGGGTCCGTATTTCGCTAGTGCAATCTCTCAACAATGCTAATATAATTGGATCATATAACCACCCCTCAAAGTGCGATGAAGAATCACTCCAAAGTTCCTATCTAGCGGACAACATAAGAATAAATTGTTTGTAGGGTACAAAACCACCTCAAAGCTATTCTTTCCGTTCAATCTATTCAAGAGTTCGTACTAAAATAACACAAAGCTATTATTTCCGTTCGATCTATCCTAGAGTTCGTACGAAAATAACACCAAAGAAACTTCATATTCATAATACTCAATCCAACACAAAGAACTTCAAAGATTGCCCCATGATTTCTACCGGAGAAACAAAGATATGAACGTGCATCAACCCCTATGCATAGATTACCCCAATGTCACCTCAGGACTCCGCGAGTTGACTACCAAAACATATATCAAGTGAATCAATACGATACCCCATTGTCACCACGAGTATTCAATTGCGAGACATATATCAAGTGTTCTCAAATCCATAAAAGTATTCAATCCGATAATAACGAAATCTCAAAGGGAAAAACTCAATTCACCACAACAACGTAGAGAGGGGAAAACACCATATGATCCGACTATATTAACAAAGCCTGCGATACATCAAGATCGTGACATCTCAAGAACACCTGCTACTCCAAAAATTCTGCAAAATTAGGAAAAACTAGAAAATTTGTATATCTATCACCTGCAAAAAAATTCAGATCAAATGACGTTCAGGTGAATTTTCAAAATTTCTGGACTGAGCGGAAAAGTTTCTGTTTTTGGACAGAATCAAGTCAACTATCATCCACACTATCCCAAAGGCTTTACTTGGTACTTTATTGAAACAAAAGCTATAAAACATGATTACTACAGTAGCATAATCATGTGAACACACAAAAACAGTAGGTAAAATTGTTGGGTTGTCTCCCAACAAGCGTTTTCTTTAATGCCTTTTAGCTAGGCATGATGATTTCAATGATGCTCGCATAAAAGCAAAGAATTGAAACACAAAGAGAGCATCATGAAGCATATGACTAGCACATTTAAGTCTAACCCACTTCCTATGCATAGGAATTTTTTGAGAAAATAACTTTTGGGAGCAATAATCAACTAGCATAGGAAGGCAAAACAAACATAACTCCAAGATTTTCAACACATAGAGAGAAAACTTGATATTATTGCAATTCCTACAAGCATAAGTTCCGCCCTCATAATAATTTTCAGTAGCATCATGAAGAAATTCAACAATATAACCATCACATAAAGCATTCTTCTCATGACACAAAAGCATAGAAAACTTATTACTCTTCACATAAGCAAATTTCTTCTCATCAATAGTAGTGGGAGCAAACTCAACAAAATAACTACCATGAGAGTGAAAATTAAAATCATGATGACAAGTTTCATTGTTACCATTATTCTTTATAGCATACATGGCATCACCATAATCATCATAGATAGCAACTTTGTTATCATAGTCAATTGAAGCCTCATCCAAAATGGTGGATTCATCGCTAAATAAAGTCATGACCTCTCCAAATCCACTTTCATCACTATAATCATCATAAATAGGAGGCATGCAATCATTATAGCAAATTTGCACATCAAATCTTGGGGGACTAAAAATATCATCTTCATCAAATATAGCATCCCCAAGCTTATGTCTATGCATATCGTTAGCATCATGGATATTCAAAGAGTTCATACCAACAAGATGCAATCATGCTCATCATTCAAAGATTTTTAGTCAAAAAATTTATAGAATTCTTCTTCTATAAATTGAGCACAATTTTCCTTTCCATCATTTTCGCGAAAGACATTATAAAGGTGAATAATATGATGCAACCTCAATTCCATTTTTTATGTAGTTTTCTTTTATAAACCAAACTAGTGATAAAACCAGAAACTAAAAGATTCAATTGCAACATCTAAAGATATACCTTCAAGCACTCACCTCCCCGGCAATGGCATCAAAAAAGAGCTTGATGTCTACTACGCAACTTTATTCTTGTAGACTAGTGTTGGGCCTCCAAGCACAAAGTTTTGTAGGATAGTAGCAATTTTCCCACAAGTGGATGACCTAAGGTTTATCAATCTGTGGGAGGCGTACGATGAAGACAGTCTCTCTCAAACGATCCTGCAACCAAATACAAGAAATCTCTTGTGTCCCCAACACACCAATACAATGGCAAATTGTATAGGTGCACTAGTTCGGCGAAGAGGTGGCGATAAAAGTGTAATATTGATGATAGAAATATATCTTTATAATCTGAATAAATAAAAACAGCAAGGTAGCAAATAGTAAACGAGCACAAAAACGGTATTGCAATGCTTGAAAATGAGGCCTAGGGTCCGTACTTTCGCTAGTGCAATCTCTCAACAATGCTAATATAATTGGATCATATAACCACCCCTCAAGTGCGATGAAGAATCACTCCAAAGTTCCTATCTAGCGGAGAACATAAGAATAAATTGTTTGTAGGGTACGAAACCACCTCAAAGCTATTCTTTCCGTTCGATCTATTCAAGAGTTTGTACTAAAATAACACAAAGCTATTCTTTCCGTTTGATCTATCCTAGAGTTCGTACTAAAATAACACCAAAGCAAATTCATATTCATAATACTCAATCCAACACAAAGAACTTCAAAGAGTGCCCCAAGATTTCTACCGGAGAAACATAGACAAGAACGTGCATCAACCCCTATGCATAGATTACCCCAATGTCACCTCGGGAATCCGCGAGTTGAGTGGCAAAACATATATCAAGTGAATCAATACGATACCCCATTGTCACCATGAGTATTCAATTGCAAGACATATATCAAGTGTTCTGAAATCCATAAAAGTATTCAATCCGATAACAACAAAATCTCAAAGGGAAAACTCAATTCATCACAACAATATAGAGAGGGGAAAACACCATATGATCCGACTATATTAACAAAGCCCGCGATACATCAAGATCGTGACATCTCAAGAAGACGAGAGAGAGATTAAACTCATAGCTACTAGTACAAACCCTCAGCCCCGAGGGTGGACTACTCCCTCCTCATTGTGGTAGCCGCCGGGATGATGAAGATGGCCACCGGAGATGATTCCCCCTCCGGCAGGTGGCCAGAACGAGGTCTAGATTGGTTTTCGTGGATACAGAGCCTTGCGGCGGAACTTCTGATCTAGGTTCACCCCGAGGGTTTTTGGAATATTTGAGAATTTATAGGGCAAAGAGGGGGTGCGGGAGGCCACCGAGGTGGGCACAACCCTCCTGGGCGCGCCTGGGCCCCCAGGCGCGCCCTGGTGGGTTGTGCCCCCCTCGGGGCACCCCCCAGGTGCTGCTCTGGCCCATTGGTGGTCTTCTGGTCCATAAAAATGAACAAAAAGTTTCGCGGTGTTTGGACTCCGTTTGATATTGATTTCCTGCGATGTAAAAAACATGCAAAAAACAACAATTGGCACTTGGCACTATGTCAATTGGTTAGTACCAAAAAATGATATAAAATGATTGTAAAACATCCAAGAATGACAATATAATAGCATGGAACAATCAAAAATTATAGATACGTTGGAGACGTATCAGGCGCGCTCCCCCAGCTTGGAGATGAAGCGCCCGAGCAAAGTTACGCAGCCCGCCAGCTTCTGCATTTCCTTGAGGGTTTGCGGCGGACTCATCCTTTCTATGGCCTTGACTTTCTCCTGGTTGGCCTCGATGCCTCTGTGCGATACCAGGAAGCCCAGCAGCTTGCTAGACGGGGCATCGAATATACATTTCTCGGGGTTGAGCCGCAGGTTTACCTCGCGTAGGCTGGCGAAAGTCTCCTCCAGATCCTCGATAAGTTATCTCGCCTCCTGAGATTTCACCACTATGTCGTCGACGTACGCCCAGCGTTCCTCCCGAGTTGCTGGCCCAAATCAATGTGCATTAGCCGCTGGAAGGTTGCTCCAGTATTGCGCAGCCCGAACGGCATGCACGTGTAGCCGTACACCCCACACTGGGTCAGAAAAGCCGTCTTCTCAACGTCCTGCACCGCCATCTTGATTTGGTGATAGCCCGAGAAGGTGTGCAGGAAGCATAGTAAATCGCACTCGGCGGCGGAGTCGACGATTTGGTCGATGCGCGGGAGAGGGAAGGGGTCTTGAGGACCGGCCATGTTGAGGTTGGTGTAGTCAACGCACATGCGCTCCTTCCCTCCCTTTTTGGGGACGATGACCGGGTACGCGAGCCAATCTGGGTGCCGCACTTCCCGAATGACATCGGCCTCCTGCAGCTTGCGGGTCTCCTGGACGATGAATGGCTGCTTCTCTGGGGCTTGCCTCCGCGCCTTCTGCTTCACATGGCGTGCATTGGGGCACACAATCAGCTGGTGCTCGATTACCCCGCGCGGGACTCTAACTAGGTCTGCCGCTTCCCACGCAAACACGTCCTTGTTCGCGTTGAGGAAGCTGACCAGCGCCTCTTCTTGGTCTGGTGGGAGGCCGACACCTATGGTGAAGGTAGAGCCCGACCCCCCGCCTTCATCGACCGGCACCTGCTTCGTTTCGGCCCAATCTTGAGAGAACAACTGCTTCTTCTTTGCTGGTGCAGCCCCTGGGCCCTCCGGGGCTCCCTCCCCACTTCGTCGCGCGGCCGTCTCGGCCCTGAAGGCGAGCTTGAGGGCCGCGAGCGCGTCCATGGTGTCCCCCGCCACGGTGAGGACGCTGCTGCTTCCCGGCATCTTCATGAGGTTGTAGCCAGGATGGGTTGCTGCCGTGAACTTGGCCAAGGCCGGGTACCCGAGAATGGCATTCTACGGGAGGCCGATGTGGGCAATGTCGAAGTCGATGAGCTCGGTGCGGTAGTTGTCGCGGGTGCCGAAGGTGACGGGGAGGCGGATCTGCCCCAGGGGGCAGGTGGAGCCATCGACGACCCCGTAGATAGGCTTGGTGGGTCGGAGCCGGCCGTGGGGCACATGAAGCAGGTCGAATGTTTCCATGGAGAGGACATTGAGGCCGGCGCCGCCGTCGATGAGGGTCCTGGTGGCTCCTATGTTGCAGATGGTGGGGGTGCAGAGCATCAGGAGCGCGCTGGCGCCGGCCGTGGTCGCGGGGTGATCCCTTGAGTCGAAGGTGAGGTCAGCGTTAGGCGCCGCCCAGCCCGGAGGAGCTCCCTGCTGCACGCAGGCGGCGCCCATCTGGCGGAAAAACTGCTTGACGTGGCGGTCCGAGGCCGGCGCCTGTGAGCCGCCAAGGACGGCGAGGGGTGCCAGCGCCGCGAAACGCGCGATGAAGAGGCCGCACAGCTCCTCCCAGGAGGCCACTGAAGACTCCGACAAGCCCAGGAGCCAGGTGCGCGGCACCAGTAAGGGCCATGGGTAGCCAGTTCGCCATGGCCTTGTCGTCGCCGCCGGCCGCCCAAACAGCCTCCGTGTACGCCTAGAGAAATCCTACCTGATTCACTGCACCGTCATATCGAGGTGGCAGCTCCGGCCTGAACTTGGGCGGCCACTGCACTCGCCGCAAGACAAGGGTGAAAGCCCGGAGGCCCATGGCGCCTCCGAATGCACTCGGAGGTCCGGTCGGTGGAGCGGCGCCCACCATGAGAGCCAAACGGCGCGGGCGGAATACAGCAGACGAAGAGGTGAATCTTCGACGCTCCCCTACCTGGCGCGCCAAATGTCGGATTCGGGCTCCGCACACCCAAGATAGATTCGAACTCTAGGGTGCGTGCGAAGAACTCAACCTCCCTAGTATGCCAACTCGTCAATCTCACGGCCTAGCTCGATGAACTGGTAAGAAATGGGACAAGGCAATTTACCCAGGTTCGGGCCATCTTGCGGTGTAATACCCTACTCCTGCTTTGTGGTGGATTTGCCTCGAGGTGGGCTAAGGATGAACTAATACAAAGGAAGAACAACCTCAGGAGGTGTGTTCTTGTGTTTGTGTGAGCTGGTGAGGGTGTGGATGGTGTGAATGCTCCGTGTCTCTCTGTGGTGGTGGCTAGGCTATACTCATAGTGGCCTTAGTCCTCTTCCCCCAAAATGAAGGCGGGAAGGGATCCTACAACGGCCAAATTCGAAGGGAGACAACTAGTACATCTTATCCTGATGAAAGGTGGTCTGCGCCTGCAAAGCTTCTAGTCCTGACGTCGGGGTGGGCTCGGCGATGACCTCCATCCTGCCGTCCTGACGGTCTTGGTCTTGTAGCATGGAAATGGAAACCTTTGGTTGACTCCTCGGGACTCCGCGCCTGCGCTTGCCTCTTTAGCACCAAAGAGGAAACCTGTTGTACTGCGCCCGCTAGCGCCCGCCTGGCCTTGGTTGTCATGGCTTGCTTCATCTGAACCTCACGAGGTGAGTGCTCGCATGGCAATCTCCGCTCCTCAGGAGCCATCCTAAGGAGGCCACTCCTTCTGGAGGTCTTGGCGTCGTCCGCCTCGCGAGGGTCTTGTATTGTTGGTGCTGAAGATGGACCGTACCAGGCCGTTGATGGAGCTACGCCGTGGGCCGCAGGCAGGCAAGTCTGGGTACCCCGGTTCCCAGAACACCGACAGTGTTACAAAATTTTGCACTTTTTAACTGACCCGTGAAATTTACAAAGAAATTGTCGCTCTATGGGTTTATGTACCTTTTTTTACGAGAAACTTTCAATCTATTCACCTTCAATCATGGCAATACAACGAACACCAGAAATAATAAAACTTACATCCAGATTCGTAGACCACCTAACGATGACTACAAGCACTGAAGCGAGCCGAAGGCGCGCCGCCGTCATCGCCCCTCCCTCGTTGGAGCCGGGCACAACATGTTGTAGTAGACAGTCGGGAAGTCGTCATCCTAAGGCTCTATAGTACCAACATATCAGTACATCAACCGCCGCCGATGAAGAGAAGTTTAGATCGGAAGGATCCAGCCTGAAGACACATGAACAAAGACTGGATCCGAGCAGATCCACCAAAGACAACCACCGAACGAATCCCGCGAGATCCGCCGGAGACACACCTCCACACGCCCACCGACAATGCTAGACGCGCCACCGGGACGGGACCTAGACGGGGAGAACCTTATTCCATCTTTAAGAAGCCGCCGCCGTCTCGTCTTTCTGAACAGGACACAAACCCTAACAAAACTTGAAGAAGCACCAAAAAACGAAGCCCTCCCGCCAGCAAGGGCCGGGATCCACCGCGCAACCATGGCCCTAAGGCCACAGGAGACATGGCAGATCGGCGGCGGCGCCGACGGGAGGCACAAACCTAGCTGCCTTTCCTTGGCGTGGGTTTATATACCGGTTGGCTGCAAATGCAAATCTATATCTATACGCCCATATCACTTTCAGTTCTCAGTGTGAAGCGTAACATGAATCTACGCCACATGGCACTACTGCTAGCTGGTTGACTCTGGTCACAACTCCCAAGGCCCGGTACGTTTCTCATGTTTAGCAATTTTTAAATTTCTCAGCAGGCGTTGGGTAAGATCGGTTGCCCATGCGGCCATGACCAGCCCCACAGCTTTTCATAACTACCATCTACTACATGTCCGCAAAAAAAAAAGAAAAAAAAAAAGCCTTGTGGCTTCGTGCAGCTAACCGGGCCGGAGTCACTCAAACTCTTTGACTAACCCTAGTGCAGTACATACCTTTTAGTCAGTGGTCCATGTAGATGCATGTGCTCCGCCCAGAAGATGTGAATTTGAGATGCGATTAATTGGCCCACTGGTCCAGTGTCATTAGTTCGTAGCACATGTAGTTACTGTATCGATTGCCTGGTTTTAACTACGATTTTCACTTGTATGCCCAAAAAGGATATATGGCATCAAAGTATTTTGCGAAACAAAACAATATTATTCTTAAATGTCCAACCGATCATATAATTTTGCTTTACAAATGGTAAAAGTCTCGAAATGCTGACTGTGGGTATACTTGAATGCATGTTGAAAAGTAATATTACCGGCAGACGGTGTGTGGAGGTGTGTCTCAGGCAGGTCTTCCAAGATCCGGTTGGTTTTGGTCTCCAGTGGATCCACTTCGTTTCTACCAGCACTCATGGTCTTTGTAGTTTTTACAAGCCCTTTTCGGCATTTTGTTCTTTGGGGTGGCGATTTGCTGCATAGATCACGACTGCCGGCATCTTCTGGTCTACATCGATGACTTCCTGAGCGCTTCTTCTACAAGTTCATGGGTTTAAGCAAGTTCGCTCCACCGAGACGGAGGCCCCAAGGAGACAACTAGTTATGCTCACGGCGTGTTGTTGGTGGATGCAGGAGAAACAAGACTTCGACACCCTATGGATTTGGATGTAATTTTTTTTCTGCAAGGGTGTGTTTTAAAGCATCTATTGTGATACTTAATATATGGCCGTAGGCCATTTCAAAAAGAAACTAAAAAACTATAAGTTTTACCGTGTATATTTTCAATTGCAATAGAGTCTATCCAGTTTTAAAAAGTAAAACATATTTATGAGCTCCTACCATACATTCTCTTTGTACAATATTGTGTCAGAGAAGGTGCATTTGAAGAAGTATACAAATTTTTTAGATGTGTCAACCGGGGGGACGCTCCCTGTCGGTGTCAAAACCGGCGGATCTCGGGTAGGGGGTCCCGAACTGTGCGTCTAGGATCGATGGTAGCAGGAGACGGGGGATACGATGTTTACCCAGGTTCGGGCCCTCTCTATGAAGGTAATACCCTACTTCCTACTTGATTGATCTTTGATGAATATGAGTGTTACAAGAGTTGATCTACCACGAGATCGTAATGGCTAAACCCTAGAAGTCTAGCCTGTATGACTAGGGTAATGAATATATATCCTATCCGGACTATGCCCTCCGGTTTATATAGACACCGGAGGGATCTAGGGTTACACAGAGTCGGTTACATAGGAAAGAATCTTCATAGATGATCGCGATGCTTGCCTTCCACGCCAAGGAGTGTCCAATCCGGACAAGAGTACGGTCTTCGGCCTTCATGTCTTCATAGCCCATCAGTCCGGCCCATGGATAACAGGCCGGACGCCCGAGGACCCCTTAGTCCAGGACTCCCTCAGTAGCCCCTGAACCTGGCTTCAATGACGAGGCTTCCGACGCGCAGATTGTCTTCGGCATTGCAAGGCGGGTTCCCTTCTATCCGAACTCCAAGATAGTATTCGGACGCGATGATAGTATCCAGATGTGACGCCCCCGATTTGACCGTACACTAATCATGCACGCAAATGTGTACGATCAAGAGTAGGGACTCACGGGAAGATATCACAACACAACTCTACAACATAAATAAGTCATACAAGCATCATAATACAAGCCAGAGGGCTCGAATACAAGTGCTCGATCATAGACGAGTCAGCGGAAGCAACAATATCTGAGTACAGACATAAGTTAAACAAGTTTGCCTTAAGAAGGCTAGCACAAACTGGGATACAGATCGAACGAGGCGCAGGCCTCCTGCCTGGGATCCTCCTAACTACTCCTGGTCGTCGTCAGCGGCCTGCACGTAGTAGTAGGCACCTCCAGTGTCGTAGGTGTCGTCGTCGACGGTGGCGTCTGGCTCCTGGACTCCAGCATCTGGTTGCGACAACCAGATAGAAAGGAAAGGGGGAAAAGAGGGAGAGAAGCAACCGTGAGTACTCATCCAAAGTACTCGCAAGCAAGGAGCTACACTACATATGCATGGGTATATGTGTAAAGGGGCATATCAGTGGACTGAACTACAGAATACCAGAATAAAAGGGGGATAGCTAGTCCTGTCGAAGACTACGCTTCTTGTCATCTCCATCTTGCAGCATGTAGAAGAGAGTAGATTGAAGTCCTCCAAGTAGCATCGCATAGCATAATCCTACCCGGCGATCCCCTCCTCGTCGCCCTGTTAGAGAGCGATCACCGGGTGGTATCTGGCACTTGGAAGGGTGTATTTTATTCAGTATCCAGTTCTAGTTGTCATAAGGTCAAGGTACAACTCCGGGTCGTCCTTTTACCGAGGGACACGGCTATTCGAATAGATAAACTTCCCTGCAGGGGTGCACCACATAACCCAACACGCTCGATCCCATTTGGCCGGACACACTTTCCTGGGTCATGCCCGGCCTCGGAAGATCAACACGTCGCAGCCCCACCTAAGCACAACAGAGAGGTCAGCACGCCGGTCTAACCCTATGCGCGCAGGGGTCTGGGCCCATCGCCCTATGCACACATGCACGTTGCGTACGCGGCCGGAAGTAGACCTAGCTTAGTGGCGTTCCAGTCCAATCCGGCGCGCGCCACTCAGTCGCTGACGTCAAGAAGGCTTTGGCTGATACCATGACGCCGGGATACCCATAACTACTCCCGCGTAGATGGCTAGTGCGTATAGACCAAATGGCCAGACTCAGATCAAATACCAAGATCTCGTTAAGCGTGTTAAGTATCCGCGAACGCCGACCAGGGCCAGGCCCACCTCTCACCTAGGCGGTCTCAACCTGCCCTGTCGCTCCGCCACAAAGATCCACTTGCGGGTACTCCTATGAGCCGACCCGACTTTAGTCATCACATGTGTCATGTATATAGTATATAAGTATATACCCGTGATCACCGCCCAGGTGATCACGGCCCGATAGTATAGCACAGCAGACGGACAAGAATGTAGGGCCACTGATGGAAAACTAGCATCCTATACTAAGCATGTAGGATTGCAGGTAAAGGTAACAACAGTAGTAGCAAGGATTGGCTATGCATCAGGATAGGATATCGGAAAGCAGTAACATGCTACACTACTCTAATGCAAGCAGTGTAGAGAAGAATAGGCGATATCTGGTGATCAAGGGGGGGGGGCTTGCCTGGTTGCTCTGGCAAGTAGGAGGGGTCGTCAACTCCGTAGTCGAACTGGGCAGCAGCAATGTCGGTCTCGTAGTCTACCGGAGAGAAGAGGGGGAAGAAAGAGTAAATACAATGCAAACATAAACATGACGATGCGTGACATGACAATGAGTAGTGCG